>NC_056743.1:1770360686-1770455686 GCF_019279795.1 Protopterus annectens
GTGCGCACATATGCTTCCATTGTTTGTTAAGGTATGTATTCCCCATATTTGTTGTCCTAACATAGGATTCCAGCTTACACATTCATTGCTCATGTTAGGATCACATTACAGGTTGTAGAAGTTTTGGAATACGGTATTGTGATATGCCGTTGCGTAGATCTGTAACAGTTGCCAATGTAATACTGGTATATACACTGTTGTAGCCACTGTATAAGGGTAATGTTTCAAATATGTCCCTACTGTAGGCCATTTGTCCCACCATTATGTTTATCTCTGTCCACACATCTTGCACTGACAGGTTGTTAGTTATGCTGCAGGACTCTTACATACCCTTCAGATATGCCACCATGGTGACCACTGTGATGCAGTGCAGTTAACAGCAACAATAAGTGAACATGAATAGCTTGCATTATGGGTAGGTGTGTTAAATGTGTGCATGGCAAATCCCATGGTCATAACATGGCTGGTGTATTGGCAAACCTGTACAAAGGACCTGCATACTCACCAACTACAGGCTGGTGTCCCAAAGATATATCAGAGGGACCTACATAGTTGTGTAAGAGATGTGATGTCAGTAGCCACACCTGTGGCATTTGTACAGGGTGGGAGCAGCATTTCAGTACATCAACAGTACAAACCCACAATACTACAGATTATGCACATCTGTTCATTACTACACTGCAGTGACAGACTGTTATCTGACATATGCATGAAGATAATTTACAGATGAAGATGGATAAGCAACAGTGGTCTACTAATGTGCCCTGGAGCCTTACCTGCACACTCTTCATCCATTATGTGGGTAGCACTCACCTCCACAATGCTATCTATCTTCGGGTTCTTGACTTGGCTGGTGGGGGGGTGCCCCAAGGCTGGCGAGGAGCTCCTCCACATGTGTCAGTGGGTGCTGGATGGCATGACCCCCACCTGTGGCTAGCTGGTCCCTCCTAACTGCTGCAGCATGCTGACGGGCGTGGCAGATGAGGTCAGTGCAATGATGGCGCACCTTCTCATAACTGCAGTTATGCAGACCGACATTGTTTACCCAGTGGATGAGCTCATTCCACAGGGCAGTCCTCTTCTGCAGATCATGGGCTGTACGCCCAAAGAGGGTTCCATGGTGATGCACCATGAAGTTGTTTTTTTCTGTAAAGAAAAAAAAATTAAGTTTGTTTCCTGCCTTTCCTGTAAGTGGTCTAGACTGTTTGTAGGCTTCTGAGCCCCCAAGCCTTTCTGTTTAGGAGGGAAGCCTTCTAGCTTAATTTTGTTTCTTAGAACTAGCCAGTTTTCTAGTTTCAGCACTCAAATCTGTTTCTTTGAACTCAGCACTTGTTCAGAACTCATTGTAAGCACTAAATAAATTGCAAATCACTACAGCACTCAACTTTCCGCACTTGTCTAGAGGAAAGCAGGTTTTAGTACTTAATAAGTAAGCACCTATCCAGGCATGTCTAAGGGTCAGCTCCCGGTGATTTCTCCTGTCTACCTGATGAATCTGGGCATCTTGGGGCAATGCAGCAATTGCCTCATGTACACAGACAACCCTCTCCTCCTTCCACCCAACACTACAACCTGTGAGAGATGCACTTCTTTAACCAAACTGGAAGCAAAGCTCTCTTCACCCAAGACTGGACTAGACAGTCAAGAGGAGAAGGTAAACAGTTGCACCACACTACATTCATTACATATTCCCTCAAAACCTACACCACCAAAACACACATATAGAAACACAAAACACACACCTACATTCGCGGAGGCTCTCAATAAAAACCTGCCCAAGCATCAGGGACCTCCAAAGCAGAAACGCAAGCAAACTCCACCCCCCAACACAACCCAAATGACACATAGCCCACAAACTCAGTGTGCCACTCAACCACAGCTCATAAGGTATAACAACGTACCCAGCACTCTAGTCATAGGTGACTCTATAGTCAGGCACACTGATGTTCCACTCACCAGGCTAAACAAGGAGAAAGTTACTGTCAGCTGCCTGTCAGGTGCCAGGATCCGCCACATAATGCACTCACTCAGGTCACTCCACAACAAGTACAAATATGACATGTCATTGTCCATGTTGGTGTGAATGACCTGAGACATACCTCCCTGGACTACATGAAAAGAAGAGACATGGAGGAGCTCTCTGATCTTTTAGCCCAGGCAGGTATGACCCTGGCCCTAAGTAGCATCCTGCCATCACCCAGAATGATGCCACAGTACAAGGACAAAATGATTGACTTCAATAATTGGCTAAGCTTCTGGTGTCATTCTAAGGGGATCCAGTATTTGTCTGCCTGGGATGACATGATCGACAGACCACGATGCTTTGCCAGAGATGGCTTGCACCTGTCGCCCTTGGGATTCTGGATACTGGCTAAGGCTCTTGCCACCCCTATCTTTTTTAGGCAAGGTTCAAATGACAAATTCACCACCGTAACAGGTACAAGCAAGCAAAATCTGAGGGTAATGCTACTTAATGCTAGAAGTCTAAACCTCAAAATGCACTCACTCGAGGCACTTCTTAAAATGGAGAACATCAACATCTGTGCAGTGAGAGAGACCTGGTTCAAAGCTCCAGAGAGCACCCCTGCATTACCAGGCTATAATTGATACCACACCTTTCGGCCACCTAACCCGGAACGAAGGATATCCACACCTCCAGGCTAGTAGTACAACATAATGCATCCGAGATTATCCAAGTGCAACTAACTCTGGGCAAGACCGCAATCCAAATTGTAGCTTGCTGCAGACCCCTCACCATGCCCCAGGATTCCCACTCCTCATTTCTTGATACACTGGAAAGTATTAGGGTACAACCTAACACCCTAATAATGGGTGATTTCAACTACCCCACCATTAACTGGGAAAACTACTAATGTACCAACTCTTTTGCTCAACATTTGCTGGAATTTATAAATTCCAACGCCTTGGATGAACTTATTCACAACCCCACCAGGGGCAGTAATATCCTAGACCTGGTGATTACCAACATGGGCAACCGGTGTTCCAAACCAGAGGTCAATTCCTCGTTGGTTAGATCCAACTACAAGCTAATCACCCTAGACATCCACATCCCACCCCCATCCCCAATTAGGGAAACCACCGTAAAAAGCTTCTCCAAAGCCAACTTCACACTTTTTAAGACAGAAGTGGAAAAAAATTCATTAAACCAATGCAGATGGACAATAGAGTTACGACTACCGAATCCTACACAAATGCACTTTATAAGCACTTACACAAGTGCATGGATCATGTTATCCCTAATAGAACCAAGATGCTATCCTCCAAAAAAAGGAAGCCAATCTGGTGGTCCTCTGCCATAAACAAACCCTACAACAGAAGAAAGAAACTGTTGCAAAAAAGAGTAAAATCCCATGACTGGAGGAACACCCTGGTCAACCTCAGTAAGAAGCTGAGATCCCTCATAAAATCCTCTAAAGCTAGTTATGAAAACAAAATTGCCACTGACTCTAAAGACAACCACAAAGCATTCTATAGCTATGTCAAGAATCTCAATGGCAACACTCAGATCTGCTCTGAGTTACAGCACAATGGCACTAAATATACAGAACCAACTGATATTGACAACATCCTGGCAGATAGGTTCAGTGCTAACTTTACCTCCCTCTCACCCCCTAGAAGGCCCATCTCTATACCGGAAAAATGCAAAGTTCCTGTAATCACGGCTGCACAGGTAAAAAACACACTCTCCAAAGCCAAGAACACAGCATCCATGGGACCTGACAATATCCCAGGCTGCGTTCTACATGAAATACAGAATGAACTGGCACCCTACCTAAGTACCATGTTCAGTCATAGCCTCACCTCAGGCTTTGTGCCCACTGAATGGCGCACCATGATGGTTATCCCACTCCACAAAGGGGGAGCTACGGCGGACCCCGGGAACTACCGCCCCATTAGCCTGACGAGCCTGGTTTGCAAGGCCATGGAATGTATCATCATGGAACTCATAAACAAAGACATTGGTAATCTCCAAACTCTGGACCCTACCCAGTTCATATTTGTAAAAGACAGATCATGTCTCCTAAGCCTGACTGACTTCTTTGAAGCAGTCATCAAAGCCATAGATGAGGGTAAGGTGGTTCACGCAGCTTATCTAGATCTCGCCAAGGCTTTCGACACCATCCTCCACTCTGGAATTATAGATAAGCTCACTAAACTAGGTATAAATCCCTATGTCACAAGATGGGTTGCCAACTGGCTTACAGACAGAACCCACACTGTGAAAGTAGCAGACTCCAAATCCGACTTCAGACCAGTGACAAGTGGAGTACCACAGGGTTCAGTCCTGGGTCCGCTCCTGTTTGGTATCTACTTCTCTGAAGTACAGGTTAACACAGAAGGTCTTTGGTTAACAAAGTTTATAGATGACTGCAAACTAGGAGCCATAATCAAAACTCCTAACGATGTGGACATACTACAAAAGGGCCTCACTGAGACAGATGCCTGGTGTCCAAGCCATGGCCTGAAGCTCAATGCAAGTGTATTGTCATCCCCTTTGGTAAAAACTCTGTATCCATGAACTACCACATAGCTGGTAGTCTACTTAATGCTGAAAATGTGATAAGAAACCTTGGGACACAGGTGGACAGTAGTCTCTCCTTTGATAATCACATCATCACAGTGGTCAGAAAATCCTTGTACGTGACTCACCTCATCACAAAAGGTTTCTCATCCAGAAAAAAGAGGTCATTGTTCCCCTCTACTCATCACTCATTAGATCCATTATAGAGTACAACACTCCTTTTGGTATGTACCTCACAAGACATCTACAACAACTGGAAAGGCCACAGAAATACCTCACAAAGAGGATTACTGGCCTCAAACAGATGCCCTACGCAGACTATCTCAAAATACTCCAGCTTTACTCTGTTGCATATCGCCTACTCAGAGGCAATCTCTGCCTAACATACAAAGCTTTGTCAAACCCAGAGCTGTTGGACATGCTCCACATAAAGAAATCCCTATCCCTCCGAGCTAAATCCTCTAGGGACCTAAACCTTATCACCACAATAAACAGAACATGCTGGAGGGATAGATTCTTGTCCCAGAGACTTCCCATACACTGGAACAGACTACCTATCTATGTCAAACAGAGCTCTTCATTAGCACTCTTCAAGAAAAATCTTGATGATTGGATGCGAGATAGGAAATTCACCCTGGGGATCACTTCTCTGGCTCTGCTCGACAGGGGCACAGGAAAATAATTTTCTTGGGTGGCGAAAGCCAGGGTACATTTTTGGCTAGGCTTATATAGGCCCTAGGGCCAACAGCCTAGTACCCTCCTATGAACCTGTGAACCTATGAGGATGCTATTCTCTTGTGGAGTGAACACAGGCAGTCGCTCTCTTGACATGGTACCTGCAAGACATAAACAGGAAAACAGGTCTGAGGACCTCATACTGCAAGGATATAATAGTTGTTATTTGACATCTCTCTCTCCCCCTGCCATATCTGCAAAAATAATCTGAACACACATCAATGGGTATGTTTACACCAAACCTAGTTTTGGGACATATATCCTGTTATGCAACAAATATTGAAATGTGTTTCTATTCATGTTCCATGTTAAAACACTATCATTGGTGCCCTGTTGCTAACAATGAAACCTGCATGCCATTGTAATGGCCATTGTGATTCCATATATGCATGCATTCTGTTTGCTATGCAACTGTTCCATATCTGGTGTTTTGGATTACTGGGAATATGTATGCATGCTGTTATAACTAATCCTGGATTGTGTTGACTATAACTACCCACATATGTTCTAAAACTGCAACACAATAACAAATTTGGGAAGGCTATTCACAGCAGAACCACCTCTCCCACCTCATCTGGCCATGGCACCACACCACAGCACATCTAGGACCCAACCCGAGACCTCATCATCTGCTGGTCCTGCACTACCTTCAGGTGGAACCACCTCAGGGGATGATGTGTGTCCCCCCCCGCCCCGGAGCACGCACAGACAGGATCCTGTAACCTGAAGTCAGGTTCAGGGTCTGGTGCATACGGAGCTCTGCAGAGAATTGTGGGATTTGCTACACCACCTTGAGGCCCTCATGACACACATTCAGGTTCAGCCTGCCCCTCCTGCTCAGCCCCCAGAACAGCCACCTTCAGGGCCATGAAGGTACAGTGGTGACTGCCCATGGGCAGGAACCTCAGTCCCACTGGTTCCATTTGGGGGCTCATTGGCTTCCAATTTCCAGACATCCCTCTCTGTCCAAGGTATTTACCCACCACATGTGTTATATATACTGCCCCTGTATGCTGTCTTGTCTGTCTTCTGAACCAACCTACCTCCCCATATATACTTACTATCCTTCCCTAACAGCCCACTCTCACCTTAACACAAAAAGGGCAATCTGTTCCCATCACAAATGTCACACCATACATAACTGTCCATTTCACACTCACATACAACTGCTTATGGATGCCTTAATCACTCTGCATCCAACAGACCTTGTTCTGGCCAGCAAATACATTATCAGCCCTTGCAAGTGTGTAACCCAGGACCCTGCACACCATAGCCACATCAGTTTATCAGTAAGCCATCTGAGCTGCAGATATATGTGATGTGTTCTCAAACATATTATGTAGCACAGTCTTTCAATGATAGGGGAAATGTATGTACATGTACATATGGCTCCCCGTCAGAAGGTCGAATGGCTGAAATCTCAAAATGCATATGGCCGAGACCATATGCTCGAAATTTCAGAAGCTTGACCTTCTGAATGGGGATCAGCATACAGCACAGAATGGGATATTTCCTTTTCTGCGCTGTAGTGTGATCTCGGAGTTAGAATACATACGTAGTGGGGGGTATGGGCGGTGCAGGGGGCTTGGCCCCCTGCAGAAACACTGTTTTGTGCTTTCTTGCTTTTTTTTTCTTTCCCTTTCAGTAGGTCGAGCTTCTGAAATTCGAGAATATGGCTTCGGCCATATGCATTTAGAGATTTTAGCCATTCGACCTTCTGAAGGGGAATCGTATATATATATATATATATATATATATATATATATATATATATATATATATATACACTTGTGCATGTGTATATATATATATATATATATATATATATATATATATATATATATATATACATATATATATATACTTACTAAAACGTTAATGTAATATTTTTTTTTTTAGTAACACGCTTTAATGAAAGCGCTTTTTCGATAAAAGCTCTTTTATTAAAGTGTGTTCCATGGTTATGGATTCGGTCGTTTGATCATTCGATCACACGTCCTACATCTAGATCCATCTATATATATATATATATATATATATATATATATATATATATATATATATATATATATGTGTGTGTGTGTGTGTGTGTGTGTGTGTGTGTGTGTGTGTGTGTTGGTATAAATGTAGACGTTCAGCAGGACATCATTACAGCAAGTCTTGATGGCAACATATCAAGCTTTCAAAATCATCTGTCTCATTATTACAGATCAAGTACTACCTTCAATTACATGCAGACATGTTTCACATACCTGTTTTATTAGTATGCAATTTAAGTGTCAGCAGTGTGCTGTTTGAATATTGCTGTCTATCTCTTCAGTGTTTTCTAAGTCTCTCTCAGTTGTACAGTCTGACCTTGTAATTACAACAGTCTCATACAGACATTCCTAGACATATTTTTATGTAGCACAGTGTGAGAAACGGTGGTTGACACAACAGTACTATTCTGATATCAGATGTTCTGAAGGCTGCATGTTAGCCATACAATACTAGAGTAAACACTACCAGTCCAGGATTCAATCTTTATTGGCAGGCACAGTTTTCTTATCTGACAGACCTGTGGAGGGAATGTTTGTTAACACTACCTGACTGTTTCCGCTCATATTCCCAGATTCCGAGTTAATATTATGCACATACCTCTCAATCTGTTAATGTACACACTGTGGTCATAGCTTGACAACATGGGGATAGAAATGGGACATATTTTGAATATTCCTCTCATACACTTTTGGTGAGTTGCTAGAGTGACAGATTTTTCATATACATTTTCTGAAGGTTTTGAGGTCTGAGGAATTTATTTGCTGGAACCTGTGTTCTGAGAGACTGCTTTCCAATCTATCTGCAAATATACAGAGCTGAGTATATTTTTTTGGTTTTAGAGTTTGTACTGTTAGTTGTTGCTTAGATCTCTGTTGAAACTGTTTTGTCTCACCCACCCTCCGTATTTTTAGCTTGTAGTTTAAATCACCCACCCTCCGTATTTTTGGCTTGTAGTTTAAATTTGGTGGCTTTTGCAGTTGCCCGCCCCACTGTAGATTTGATCTGGGACACTCCCCCAGTCCCATCTCTTTACCACATTCTACCTAATAAACTCTTTCTGCAGTTGCTTTTATTCCTTTTTAATTTAATTACATTTTTAAACTATGTTTGGTCTAATATTGCTACATACTCAAGTGTGCTAGCTTGCACTGCATGTGAATTGTTTTTAGTACTGTTTTTGCTACTTTTCTGTAAAAAAAAAAAAATGTAAGCTGTTTCCTACCTTTCTTGTAGCTAGTGTTCCAGATACAGATTTGCTGTTTCCAGGACTGTATGTAAGCTTCTGAGCCCCCCAAGCCTTTCTGTGTTGGAAGGAAGCCTTCTAGCTTATCAGTGGGAGTGGTAAGCACTTGGTAACCTGTCTACCACATAAGGAGTGGTTCTGGCCCAGAAATTGTAGTTATTGGCCGTTTGGGCAATCTTTTCCATCTCTCTCAACTTTCTGATTTGAAAGCCTGCATTTGCACTTGTTTCTGTCTTGTAACTCGTCTAGTGCAGATACAGATTCTTAGTTTTAATACTTAAATTTGCTTATTCGTGCGCAGCACTTGTTCAAAACTTGTAAGCACTAAATAACCTATTAATTACTACAGCACTCACCCTTCCTCATTACCTAGAGGAAAACAGTTTCTGTACTTACTTTTCTCACTTGCTTAGAGAAAAACAGCTTTTGTACTCACTTTCCTCACTTATCTAGAGGAAAATAGTTTTTTTTTTTATTCAGGCATGTCCAAGGGTCAGCTCCCAGTGTTCTCTCCTGTCTATCTGATGAATCTGGGCATCTTGAGGCAATGCAGAAATTGCTTCATGTACACAGACAACCCTCTCCTCCTACCACCCAACACTACAACCTGTGAAAGATGCACTTATCTAGCCAAACTGGAGGTAAAGCACTCTGCAACCAAGACTGAACTTGACAGTCATGAGGAGAAGATAAACATTATTTGCACCACACCACACCACACCACACTCATCACATCATCTCATTAAATCTACACCACCAAAATCCACACATAGTAACACAAAAACATTTGCGGAGGCTCTCAATAATAAACAAGTACCAAAGAAAACTGCAAAGTTACCAACACTCCACAAAAGGCAGCAAGCAGATGAGGAGAATCCACAAGGAGAATGGAGCCAACGGCACTATAAGGCACAACAATACTCCAGTAGATGAAAAACCATAGAAAGGCAAACTGCACGAAAAAGCTTTATTTTAACGCCACAACAAATCCACGTTTTCGTCACCAATGCAACTTCATCAGATAAAAGCCTAATGAACATCCCCACATTTATATACAATAGTTAATTAATTAATTGAATAAATATCCATATAAAGTGAAGCATTCTTAAAGCTGTAGCTACACTTACATTGATGTTAAGTAAATGTATGTAGACATAGACCTTACAAATTTCAAGCAAAAACTGGACTTGCAATGATAGTAAATAAACAATCTATTTTGACATAATTTTTTTTAAAAAAACAGATATATCCACAGTTATGCTGAATAACTTCCAAACATTGAATTGCACAAAATTAAAAATGAAAATAAAAATTAGGATAAACTGAATGTAAGCCTCATACCTATAAAAATACATGCAGACTGCTAAATTCCATACTAAAGTAAAAATATATAAAATGCAATATCTAGGCATATTGTTTTGTAAATGAATGCAGTGGTATTCTGTCCATCTACCATATATAAATGCAATAATGCATGTAATGTAGTTAAAATTGTACTAGAACCTCGATGTTACGCATATAACATCCTTACAATTGTTCTGCTTTAAGTTTTAGATAGGGCATAATAGAGATAAGGTCGTTAAGACCCGGAGGTTTGTTGGAAGCTAGTAAAATCTGCCAACAAGTCTCTCTGTGGGATAGTCTAGCTTCCCAATGCCCTCCCCTAATACTTTTAGGAACTGTTTCCAACACAAAAACGTGAAAAAAGCAGATTCGCACACCACTGTGTGCCTATAAAGGGCGTTGGTATTGCATTGTTTTTGAATTTCATAGCAATGTTCATAGATACGTCTCTTTAACTGTCTTTCGGTCTTGCCAACATAAAATGCTTGGCAAGACCGGCAAACAGCCAAATAAACTATACCTGTAGAGTTGCAATTGTGAAATCTCTGAGCACAAATCTTCCTTTTCCTACTTTCTAAGTAAACATATTCCTGATTAATGACATATTTACACTGCCTGCAGTGTCCACAATGAAAAGTGCCCTTTCTAGGTTGGTTGGAAATACTATGACTGGTGTTGTGTTCCAAAACCCTCTTGATGTTAAAACCCCTTCTATATACAAATTTACATGACAAGTCCTTTAAGTTGTTCAAATCAGTAAAGTCCTTGAAGGTATTCAGTTCTTTTTGAATAGCATACCTAATGTGCCCTACATCTTCACTGTGTTCAGTAACAAATACCAAATTGGAACCAAGTGTGTTAAAAGAGGAGGGAGAACTTTCATCAGATGCATCAAATCGTCCCTTCCCTAAAATAGGAGAAAATCTAGTACCCCTGACAGAACAAACCTCCTCACGAACCGAATTGATCAAGGATATAGGGTATCCCCCATCCACAAATAGGGAGCTCAATTTGTCCCCCTCAGTATGAAAAATATGGTCATCTGATGTCATGCAGGAGACCCTAACAAATTGACCCTTAATTATAGACCTTTTTTGGAATTTAGGATGTGAGCTGAGGTAGTGCAGGTAACTATTAGAAAATGAAGGCTTTCTATATATACATGAACTAAAGCTGTCAGCATGTTTGTAAAGGGTGACATCTAAATAATTGACTTGGTTGGCTGAGATGTCATGTGTAAACTTCAAAAATTTTGTTGTTGAATGCAGGTAGGTTACAAATTCTTCTACACAATGCCTTGGTCCTATCCAAAAAATACAGATGTCATCTAAAAACCGGGTGTAATGAATCCAGTACTTGGAAAATTCACTGTGAAATACATACTTTTTCTCCCATACTGACAAAATGATGTCAGCATAGGTTGGAGCACAATTAGCTCCCATAGAAACACCCGATGTCTGCTGAAAATATTCCCCACAAAAGTATACATAGTTGTTACTAAGAACCAGCTCTAGTAAATGTAAAACTAGTACTACGTCATTATTTGTGACACCTTCACATTCCCAAAGAGCCTCCTCCATCCAAGCCAACCCAATTGCATATGGGATTACTGAAAAAAGGTCTACCACGTCAATGGTTACAAACAATAGGTTGGGCCTATGAAGTTCATTGGTGATCCCCCGCAAGAATTCCCAGGAGTCCTTGAGTAAATGTTGTTGCTTACCCCACAGCTGCTTTAGCTTCCAATCCAAAAATTTAGAAAGGTTGTGGGTTTTGGACCCCTGGGCAGCCACAATTGGTCTAAGAGGAGGGTCTGTTACATTCTTATGTATTTTAGGCACCCCGAAAATTGTGGGTACTTTGGGATGTGGATTATCCAGAAAAGTATAAAGGTCAAATTCGATAACTTCCTGGTCCAAAAGATCCTGAATAGCCAGGTCAATTTTTTTATATGACATATGGACCTCGTTTAAAGAAGCAATAGTGTATTTTGCCATATCATATAGCAAATTGTGCATTTTAGCCTCATAAATTACTTGGTCCATAATAACTGTGCCACCCCCTTTGTCAGGTTCCATAACCCTGACAGAGGGATCAACACTAAGTTCAGTCAAAAGGGTACTCTCAGCCTGGTTAAGGTTAGAATTATATTTAGACTTTCTTACTCTACTCCGTATCATGTGTACAATCCTGTTTTCCAAATTACTAATTTGTGGATGTAGAGGAGGGTTGTAGGTACTAGACTTTTTAAGCATTAAACATGGGCCCATGGTAGTGGATCCAAACAAATGCTGAAGATTGAGCTTGCGTATAAAAAGTTTAACATCAAGTATGGTGTTAACAATACTACTACACTTACTAGGCACAAACTTAAAACCCTTTGTGAACAAAGAAAACCATGTGTCAGAAATAACTGCATCACTGTAATTGTAAATGTGATACCCATTCAATGTATGCATAGAATAATTACCAATGGCAGTTACCTCAATAGTCTCAGTTTCTACCAGTCCTGTTTTTGATTCCTTCTCCACCCCCTGGTTTTGACCCCCCCACCTGCCGAGGGGAGCGAGGTCCCAAATAATGTTGCTGCACCTGCTGGTTGTGAGGTTGTTGACGAAGGCGTTCTGATCTCCTGGGTAAAAAATCAGTGTCAGAATTAGCCTCGTCATCAAGGTGATGTTGTGGTGGAGGAGAGGGATACTCATGGGCAGGGGACTGTAAAGCATGTGCATTAGGAATATCCCTAGGGGCTTGCTGAAATGAAATACCACCCCTAAAATTAGGTGGATTGGGATACTGCCTGCCCTCCTGGTATTCCTTGATGTCCCTGTTAAGTTTCCTATATTTTCAATTCAACACTGTGTTACATTGTTGATCTATTTGTTTCCTTAAATCATAGTATTTTTGTTTTTCAGAATCAATGGTAAACATCAAATCAGAAGTGACAGTTTCATTCAACTTAAAAATATCCTTTTGCAAAGCTTTAATTTCAATGTCATTTTTTTTTTATTATAGCCCTAACAATACCAAATCCACACTCATCAAAAATCTTAACCAATTCAGAGTGAAAATCACTCCCACTAATAACATTGTTCGGGTATTTATGTACCCGCAAACCTTTAGGAACAATCTGTTTGTTAAGACATGCATTCAGGTAAAGATTGTCAAGCTCAAGAGTCTTATACCTGTATAGTTTTTGCTCAAGTGTCCGCATGTTGTCAGCAAAAGAAAAAGTCACATTAGAATTGCTTTCGTTGTTTTCAACAAATTGGAAAATAGGTTTGTGTTTTACCCAATCGGAAAAGGTAGAACCTAGGTTTGTCCCAGAGCCATTGTCGTTATGTCCAGAACCAGCAGGAACGCTTTCAGTGGCCTCCCGAAATACTGCGGGAGTTTTCAAAAAGTTAGAAAGTTCCATATCATCTGGGGCGTCCGAATTACATCCCATACCGTTCAAACTGCCTTGTGAAAAAGAACCCGTGGTTTTTAAATTAAGAAATTTAAGAAGCTCTCATTGTTCAGCCAAGACCGACTGTAGTCCTTGACCCAAAGGCGTAAGTAACTGGACCAATAAAGTGAGTTGACCCGTGAGTTGGCATGTGTCAGCTGAGGTTAACTGAACACCCTCTTCCACACAGGCGCTGGAAGTGCCAGAAGTGGTAGACCCCAAGCCTGCCTCCATAACAAACAAGTACCAAAGAAAACTGCAAAGTTATCAACACTCCACAAAAGGCAGCAAGCAGACGAGGAGAATCCACAAGAAGAATGGAGCCAACGGCACTATAAGGCACAACAATACTCCAGTAGATGAAAAACCATAGAAAGGCAAACTGCACGAAAAAGCTTTATTTTAACGCTACAACAAATCCACGTTTTCGTCGCCAATGCAACTGCATCAGAACTTGACAGTCATGAGGAGAAGATAAACATTATTTGCACCACACCACACCACACTCATCACATCATCTCACTAAATCTACACCACCAAAATCCACACATAGTAACACAAAAACATTCGCGGAGGCTCTCAATAATAATCTGTCTAAGCAACAGGGACTTCCAAAGCAGAAACGCAAGCAACCTCCATCCCCCAACACAACCCAAATGACACATAGGCCACAGACTCAGTGTGCCACTCAACCACAGCCAATAAGGCAAAACAACATACCCAACACACTAGTCATAGGTGACTCTATAGTCAGGCACACTGATGTCCCTCTCACTAGGCTAAACAAGAAGAAGGTTACGGTCAGCTGCCTGCCGGGTGCAAGGATCCGCCACATAACCCATGAACCAGGTCACTCCACAACAAGTACAAATATGACTCTGTCATTGTCCATGTTGGTGTGAATGACCTGAGATGTACCTCCCTGGACTACATGAAAAGAGACATGGAAGAGCTCTCCGATCTTGTAGCCCAGGCAGGTATGACCCTAGCCCTGAGTAGCATTCTGCCATCACCCAGAATTATACTGCAGTACAAGGACAAAATGATTGATTTCAACAATTGACTAAGCTCCTGGTGTCATTCTCATGGGATCCAGTATCTGTCTGCTTGGGATGACATGGTCGACAGACCACGATGCTTTGCCACAGATGACCTGCACCTGTCGCCCCTGGGATTCCGGATACTGGCTAAGGTTCTTGCTGCCCTTATAGTGCCTTTTTTAGGCAAGGTTCAAATAATAAATTCACTTCTGCCTTTGGTGTTTCAGTCTAGGTTACATGGCCGAAAAGTGTGGTATGAGTTATAGCCTGGTAGTGCAGGGGTGCTCTCTGGAGCCATGAACCAGGTCTCAGTCACTGCACAGATATCAATGTTCTCCATTTTAAGGAGTGCCTCGAGTGAGTGCATTTTGAGATTTAGACTTCTAGCATTGAGTAGCATCACCATCAGTTTTTGCTTGCCTGTTCCTGTTATGGTGGTGAATTTGTCATTTGAACCTTGCCTTAAAAAGGCACTATAGGGGCGGCAAGAACCTTAGCCAGTATCCAGAATCTCAGGGGTGACAGGTGCAGGCCATCTCTGGCAAAGCATCGTGGTCCGTTGACCATGTTATCCCAGGCAGACAGATACTAGATCCCTTTAGAATATCACCAGAAGCTTAGCCAAATGTTGAAGTCAATCATTTTGTCCTTATCTTGCAGCATCATTCTGGGTGATGACAGAATGCTACTCAGAGCTAGGGTCATACCTGCCTGGGCTACAAGATCGGAGAGCTCCAGAAAGCACCCCTGCACTACCAGGTTATAACTCATGCCACACTTTTCGGCCATGTAACCTGGACTGAAACACCAAAGGTGGAGGTGTGTCCATATTCATTAAGAATATCCACACCTCCAGGCTAGATGCTCAGCATAATGCATCCGAGGTTATCCAAGTGCAACTAACTCCGGGCAAAACTGCAATCCAAATTGTAGCTTGCTACAGATCCCCCACCATGCCCCAGGATTCCCACTCCTCCTTTCTTGATGTACTGGAAAATATTAGGGTTCAACCAAACATCCTAATAAGGGGTGACTTCAACTACCTCACAATCAACTGGGAAAACTACTCATGTACCAGCTCCTTAGCTCAACACTTTCTGGAATTCATAAACTCCAATGCCCTGGATCAACTTATCCACACCCCCACCAGGGGCAACAATATCCTAGACCTAGTCATTACCAACATGAGTGACTGATGTTCCACACCTGAAGTCAACTCCCCGTTGGTCCTATCCGACCATAAGCTAATCACCCTTGATATCCACATCCCACCCCCCATTAAGGAAACCATTGTAAAAATTTCACCAAAGCCCACTTCATGCTTCTTAAGACAGAAGTGGTGAACTTCATGACACCCATGCAGATGGACAATACAGCTACAACTGCTGAATCCTACACAAATGCACTCTATTAGCACACAAGTGCATGGATCGTGCTATCCCAAACAGAACCAGGACATTATCCTCCAAAAAAAGGAAGCCAATCTGGTGGTCCCCTGCCATAAACAAACTATACAACAGAAGGAAGAAACTGTTGCAAAAGAGAGTAAAGTCCTATGAGTGGAGGAGCTCCCTGGTCAGCCTCAGTAAGAAGCTGAGATCCCTTATAAGATCCTCCAAACTAGCTACGAAAACAAAATCACCACTAATTCTAAGGACAACCACAAAGCATTCTATAGCTATGTCAAGAATCTTGATTCCAACACCCAGATCTGATCTGAGTTACAGCACAATGGCATGAAAATTACAGAAGCAACTGATATTGCCAACATCCTGGCAGATAGGTTCAGTACTAACTTTAACCCCCCACCCCCTAAAGGGCCCATATCTGTACAGGAAGAATGCAGAGTCCCTGTAATCACAACTACGCAGGTAAAATCTGCACTCTCTAAAGCCAAAAACACAGCATCCATAGGACCAGACATCATCCCAGGCTGCGTTTTACAAGAACTTCAGAACAAACTGGCTCCCCACTTAACCACCATGTTCAATAATAGCCTTGCATCAGGCTTTGCGCCCACTAAATGGTGCACAGCAACAGTTATCCCACTCCACAAAGGGGGAGCCTCCACTGATCCGGGGAACTATCGACCTATTAGCCTGACGAGCCTGGTCTGCAAGGCCATGGAACGTATCATCATGGAACTCATAAACAAAGACATTGGTAACCTCCAAATTCTGGATCCTACCCAGTTCGTGTTTGTAAAAGGCAGATCATGCCCCCTGAACCTGATCTACTTCTTTGAGGCAGTCACCAAAGCCGTAGATGAGGGTAAGGTAGTTCACACAGCCTATCTTGACCTCGCCAAGGCTTTTGACACCATCCCCCATTCTGGAATTCTAGCTAAACTCACTAAACTAGGTATAAATCCCTACGTCACAAGATGGGTTGCCAACTGGTTCACTGACAGACTCCAAATCTGACCTCAAAGCAGTGATAAGTGGAGTACCACAGGGTTCCATCCTGGGACCTCTCCAGTTTGGTATCTACTTTTCTGAAGTATAGGCTAACACAGAAGGCCTCTGGCTAACAAAGTTCACAGATGACTGCAAACTAGGAGCCATAGTCTAGTCCCCAAATGATGTGGACATCCTACAGAAGGTCCTCGCTGAGACAGATGCCTGGTGTCAGAGCCATGGCCTCAATCTCAATGCCAAAAAGTGCAGTGCCATCCCCTTTGGTAAAAACTTTGTACCCATGAACTACCACATAGGTAGCAATCTACTTAACACCGAAAGTGTGATAAGAGACCTTGGGACCCAGGTGGACAGTAGTCTCTCCTTTGATAGTCACATCGCCACAGTAGTCAGGAAGTCCTTATATGTGCCATACCTCATCATAAAAGGGTTCTCATCCAGGAAAAAAGAGGCCATTGTTCCCCTCTGCTCGACGCTCATTAGACCCGTTATAGAGTACAATGCCCCTTTTGGAATGTACCTCACAAGACATCTGCAGCAGCTGTAAAGGCCACAGAAATACCTCACAAAGAGGATTACTAGCCTCAAACAAATGCCATACACTGACCGGCTCAAAAAACTCCAGCTTTACTCTGTAGTATATCGCCTACTCCAAGGTGATCTCTGCCTAACATATAAAGCTATGTCAAACCCAGAGCTGTTGGACATGCTACACCTAAAAAAATCCCAATCCCTCTGAGCTACACTCTCTAGGGACCTAAACCTTGTCACCACAATAATCAGGACATACTGGAGGGATAGATTCCTGTCCCAGAGACTTCCCATACTCTGGAACAGGCTACTCATCTATGTCAAGCAAAGTTCTTCATTAGCACTCTTCAAGAAAAATCTTGATGAGTGGATGGGAAATAGGAAATACACCCCGGGGATCACCTCTGTGTCTCTGCTCAACAGTGGCACAGGAAAATAACTTTCTTGAGTGGCGTAAGCCAGGGAACCTTGTTGGCTAGGCTTATGTAGGCCTTTGGGCCGATAGCCTAGTACCTACCTATGAACCTATTAACCTATGAAAATGAGATGTATGTCATTATTTGCTGCCAAAAGTACTGAGATCATCCCACTGATTTGCCAGGGGGACAGGGTAACAGGCAGAAAGTATGAGCCAATTATCTGGACATTCAGAACAAATCTGTACAGTTGAGAGGTATGATTATGCATACAGCTTACTACCACTCCCAGGATTCAAACCATGGCTGTGTCTGCTAAAAATACAACAATTTAAGTCACAGTAGAGTGTGCTATTTGGATATTGCTATTTATCTCTTCACTATTTTCTGTCTAAGTCTCTCTCGGTTGTACAATCTGACCTTGTAATTACAACAGTCTTATACAGACATTCCTAGACATTTTTAAGTAGCACAGTGTGGGTAACAGTGGTTAATACAATATTACTATTCACAGAATGCAACATTAAAATGCCATACGATACCAGAATAAACACAACCAGTCCGGGATTTAGAGCTTTATTGCCAGGCAGTTACAGTTTTATTTAAATGCAACCTATATGGAACTATTACTGTCATGTTGTCTGGTTTATTCAGTACAACCCATACACAAAACAGTTTTTATACTGGCAGCTGACTTTCTACTACTTTTATATTTATTTGGTATGACTACTACAAGCAGGATTGTTACTCACCAGCCTCATGACACAGCCTCTGCAGCCTACTCACATGGGCTTCCTGATTCACAGCTCGCTCAGCTGCAGCTGTAAGGGAAATAGAGAAGAAATAGAGAAATATTTATCCATACCTATCCATCATATACCTAGGCTGGACATTATTAAACAGTTACTGGTATGAGTACTTACATACTGCTGGGACATCACCCCTCTGCCTTGATTCTTGGATCCACTGGTCCAATATCTCCCTCTTCCTCTGATTCAGGTCAGCATAGTGTTGCCTGACCTACTCACCAGTCTGAGGGATACCAGTGGCACTGGTGAGGTCACGGGTGAGACAGTCCTAGGCTTCCACTTTATATTGGGAGCCTTGGTACTGGCCCTACAGCAGTCTCTTGTCATGTTTTTTTACCAGGAGTCCTACCATGACATTGAACTCCTGGATGCCCCAGAGCTGCACCCGGAAGTACATTCCCTCAACGATACCAGCCATGCTGCCTACAGTGGGAAGCTGCAACCAGTTATGAGCTGTATTCCTGCCTGTGGGGTTTAAATATGGCCAGTTTCCCACCCTTTGCTGTGATTTGAATGTTTTGGATATGCTGAGCTAAGCTAAGCTATGTGTAGACCTGCTTAGCTAAGGTTGGCATTGCTTAAAGGGACATGTTCAGCACTGCTTACCAGTGGGCAAATCCACTTAGCCTGGCTGCTCATTGCTTAGCAGTCATATTTACACAATGCTTACACCTGGTAAGCAGAGCTGTGCAATGCCTAGCATTGCTTATTTTTCATTTTATAGACTATCTGTTGTATGGCATTGATTCATCATTCATTACATATTATATATTTGTTTACTGTCCCTAACATCCCCCAATGTGCTTTCATTACATTTATTCATGTGTGACTATACTGTATGGGGCACTTGTGTTTATATGGAATTCCACAACTTTATTACACTGACACCTCACATCTGTACCTAACGCAGTACTCCAGTTAACAAATATATGTTATTTAGTAGGTAACAATAAAAAAAAATTGTTTATACACTGCTGTCACATTTAAAATGTAAATTGGTTGTAGTGGGGATCAAACCAGGAATGGCTGCTCGCAAAGTGTACACTGTAACCACTACACTATTGCAATACTAAGTATGTTGGATGTCTCTTGATGTTTAACTTCTTGTGGTGTTTAAGTTGAACTAGGCATAGCTAAGCAACGGGTACACCCACAAAGCTATGCTTAAACTTTATAGCATTTATATAAAAAAAGTTTTATTGTGTTATTTTAGCTATACCCTTCAGAATATCCCTGCTAATGCTACAAATTTAGATAGTTGATATACTGATAGATCTCTTGCATTAGCATGGATTTTCTGAAGGATGTGGAGTCTGTTAAACTCAAATGTTTGTCATTATTTAATGACTTCAATCCTCAGCTATTTTCTAAAAAGGTACAGATTTTAGGAGGAACACACCAAAAATATGAGACAAACATCTGGACATTCTTCGAAAATCTGTACAGTTGAGAGGTATATTCCTGATGTGTTGGGAGTGTTATGAGCATTCTCGCTCATTTTGATTGCTGAAAGGAAATTCTGGAGTGCAGGGGCATGTGTATTGTGAGAGTTCTGCTCTCAGACACCCCCCTGTACTCATACACAGCTCATGTAAGTTTAACAGCACAGCCAGCGCGCCTTCATGAATATGTAAATCACGCTGCCGTGTTGTACAGGAGCAGTCTCTGCTGTGCAGGAATAACTTATTCCTGCATGTCTGCTTGCTGAATCTCAGGGATAGATATAATTTAGCTTAAAAAAATTATATATGGGTATATACTTTTAATGTGAATAAGCTAGATTCATAGATTCACCTGTCATGATGTATGTAGTACACCAGGTGAGTTACTTTGAAATAAAGACCTCATGAAGGTTAGACCACATTTATCACATCTTTATGCTATTTACTAAGCCTTTTTACACACTATAACATTTTTAAGAAGTTTATTTAGCTAATTGTACAATGTTGTATATGTTTTTACTTCTTACTAACCTAGATGTAATTATTATGGAGATTTTCTCCCTGAGCTTCCAGAGAAAATGGGCCTAGCCCAGTGAACAAGATTGTTACCAAATGTAGAATAAAATACAATAAATAATAAAATACATACTGTTAATGATTCATTAGAAATATACTCGATATATGTTAAAAAGTATTATTTTCACAGTGATGTTCACTGTAATTTACTGATATACAGTGACAACGATTATTTTCTTTAGGGAAGGTCAGTGTGACAAATTCTGAGAACTTGTGGTAGAGCCAGTCACTTGTTATGATCAAAGAAGATACTGAAGGAGGTATAATGTAAGTAATGTCACTATGCCTGATACTGTTTGTGCAAACCTGCTCTCCAGTAATCTTGTACTAAGCAATACTACGTGACTGGATATGCATTACAGGATTAAAATGCATGCACTATGGTTGTATTGAGAAAGACAGATAAAAACCAAGTGCAAATGAACAGAATATAGAACCTCTTAAAAAGCATGCACTGGAATTGCATGAAATAACTCACTTGGATAAATTAAAGTAAAAAAGTCACTGACTGAGAAAGTACACTCTGAACCTTGAGCCAAAATGAGATTCCTCTTTAGGGGAATAAGAATACAACAGCTTCTTTACTGTCTTCTCCACCAGATTGAACTACAAGCCTACTTAGTCACATTAATTAGCAAAATGCTGAATCCAAGCAACCAATTAATTATGATCCATTGCTGATTTTGCTAAAAGACTTTCCTATATTCTGTATAAGTAATTTAACACTAAGTCAACCAAATTACTTTTAGACATATCATTCCTTGTTAAAAATAATAAATGTATTCATCATTGTACTCTTTTAGAGCTATTCCCATGCATTAAATCCTACAACAGAAATTGAGCAGATTTATTATAGCATGTAAAACTATACATTCTATTAGTTTTAGTACCTATAATTTTACATTTAATGACCATGCTAATGCACTCATAAGTCAGGCATAGATTTTTTTACTTTCTTTTTGAAATTGGATCATTTTCCAAATATCACTGAGGCCTGGAAGAAATGGTAACCATTTGAAGAAGCATTCGTTGCTGCCCCAGAATGACCACATAACTCTGCTGTAATCTACTTTATAACTAAACTTTGTATGAACAATAACTCTAGCAGTCACAGTTTTATTACTGAACTTGCAGGGCATGTCTGAATTTTATGTCTGTTTGTTTAGATTTATTTATTTGTTAAACGTGTAGTTGCATGGTCATATGGACACTTTTCATTCATGTCCTATGCCATTGGCTGATGCAATATTAGGCAAAACAACAAATATTGGTTCATTATAACTGCTACATTTAAAGATGTGCATTTAATAAGTTCCCTATTGATTCTGAGGCAGTTAATAAAATGAATAATGATTAAATGCTAAGCATAATTTGTCACTTCAGCTGCTTTGTAATTTTTTTCCTGCTTGGTTAACTTTTTATTGTTATTTACACAGTCTTGGGAGCTATTCTGTGTATTTCCTGTGCATATTCATAGATAGGTACAGAACTTAGGGCTGATGTTCATCGTGTTACCCTGCTGCAGTCATCACACTTGTGTTATCCTGCCATCAGGCGGTCCCGCAGTCGGCCTGAGTTCCAAAGTCTTGGTCCGGCGTCAGTTGCTGTCGCTTCTTCCCTGACGTCAGTATGCCAGGGGTATATAAGAGGCATCCGATGCCATTTTCTCCAGTCTTTCTTGCCACGCGGTGCCCAAAGCAGAAGCAGTTCGCAAGTGCCAGTCGGCCAACACCTGAGATTTTCGATTCGAATTTCAGTCCGAAGTCTTCAATAAAGCTAAGTACCCCGTTGGGGAACCTTTTCTTGCCTTAGTCCGATGTCAGAAAAAGTTAACAATTGCATTTCTTTTGGGAAGCAAATACCTCATAAGGACTTCCATTCTTATTGTATTCCTTACCTAGGCCCAGACCACGACGTCACAAGTTGTTGGTTTAATAAACGAACCATCAAACGCCGTTTTGACTTCGCACGACATTACTTTGGTAGGAAATTTAATTATATCATGCTGTCGGAGCAAAAAAAAGATAGCATACCTTGACATTTTATTGGTCAAGGATGTTAATGCTTCCTGTTTTACATCAAGGATTCATAGGAAAACTACCTACTCTAATACTTTGCTGCATTATACTAGTTGTCACCCCTTCAACCAAAAACGAGCGGTCGTTAAAGGTCAACTTGTTAGGGCCGCTAGAATTGTGAGTAGGGATGATGAATATGATGAGGAATGTATCAATCTAAAAAAGATGTTTGCGAGTCGAGGTTACCCTAACTGTCTGATTGAGGATCTCATAAACGAAATTACAATGAAAAGAAGGTCTAATGTTTATGTACCATTACTGCAAGTGAGAAGAAGTAGTGTATCTATGACATCAACCCTTTATCTTAACAGTTCGGTTAGTGAGAATGTGGATAGGGTTGATGTGCTTGACCTCCCTAGGTTTATCACCACCTTTTCAGTTGATAGTGCTGGCTTGTGGTGCATTGTTAAGAAAAACTGGCACTTGTTTCGAGCTGACCCTGGGGTGTCATTAAAATTGGGATCTTCTCCGAAGGTAACATATAGGAAGGCTAGAAACCTCAAAACTTGGTTTGAGATGAAACCACCTTCTGTTAGATGCCCTGGGATGTTCAAATGTCATAATTGCAACTACTGTAAATTTATAATTGAATCTAATAGGTTTACAGTTAGTAAGCACGAATTTAAACTTAAGCACAGATTCAATTGTAATTCTAGGATGCTCGTTTATTTAGCCCAATACCAAAACTGCTCTGCCCACTATGTAGTGAAAACTGAACGTAGGTTCAGAGAACGCATTTATGAGCATCAGTACGCTATAAGGAAGCAAAAGGTTACCAACGCACTTGCCAAACACATTCTTGACTTTCCCTCACATCAGTTTAAATTTATTGGGATTGACCAGGTAGCGTGTGACATTACGGGGGGGGGGGTCCTACTGCACTTAAATTGTTAGAACTTGAACTTCAGTGGCAGATTACGTTGGAATCATATCATTTCCCTGGTTTAAATGAAGCATGTTCTATTGCTTGTCTTTTAAGTATATCTAGTCTTAAAAGATAGATTTATGTGGTTATATACCACTCAGTAGCTCTAACATTTCTTTTAGAGGTTAATATTTTAATAGCACATTTTGCTTCTGATAATACATGTAGTATTTACTATTGCTGCATTGTTTTAATGTTGTAAAAGTTCTTGAATTTTAACTTTTAGTATTTGGTTATATGTACCTTTTTAAAATGTTAATTGCCTTTCATTGTGGGGCTTAATTGTGCCTAATTAATGTTCATTTCTGTATTTAAACACAGCACTGTGATGTAGGGTTATTCATTCTGAAGAAGTTTGCTCATTTGAACAAACGAAAAGCGCTTCAATTAAACCTGTTTTTGGACTTTATTCTTGGACTTTTTTATTCGGTTACCTGGTGGTTTGTTCCAGTATCATCTGTATGTTTTCCTACATTTGGTAGGATCGTTGGGCATCTGGTCTGCTGGCTCACATTTTGTGTTTTACTAGTTGACAGTCTTTTTGTTTTATGCTGTCGAAGCAACCGACGACTGGCATGCATAAAAAATGCAAGGATAAGGACAGGCAGCCTAGGAACAAGCCAGACGCCGAGGCCTCTGCTGGGCCTGTTGCTGGTTCTCCGGTTTTCAGTGAGGCGCCTACGCAGCCCCTGACGACCGCAGAATTGGAACCCCAGACAGCTGCGGATTCTCAAGCGGAGTGTACTAGGCCAACGCAGCCATCTTCATTAGGCCCTTCTGACACCGGAGCAGGAGGAGACCCCGATGCAGTGGAAACACCTTTGGTTGCAGAAGGTGTCTTCAGACTGACTACACTCACCATTAAATTTTATGCTAAGCTTAAAACTCCTTTAAAACCAAAAAAGACTGTACATCAGTCTACAGTTCAAGGCTCCATGCCTAAGAAACAGATGCTTAAGATGGCTGAAGATTTGATTACCCTAATCAGGGGTTCCCATCCCCCTCCAGATAAAAGACCAAGACAAGAGGAGGATTATGCTTCCTCTGACCAGGTTTCAATTTCCTCAGATTCTTCTGAGGAACAGGATTACACTTTTCCTCCTTATGAAGACTCTGATGCTGAAGACTATTCCCTCAGCATCTCCCCCTGAAGACTACTCCTTTGGGGAAACTTTACATACCATGAGGGAACATTTCTACTGTGAAGGCCAGGACTACTCTGATTCTAAGAAAAAGCTCCGAGAGTTCCTTTTACTACCCCAGCACAGTCCACTTGCTATCCCTCCAGTTTTAGATATTGTGGATGATGTTTACTTGGAGTCTAGTCTAAATCCAGACTCACTACCTCCTGCTCCAGCCAAATCAGACAGATACTACAGAGTACCTGACTCACACAAATTCCTTTATAAAAGCCTGTGGCTGACCCGGAAACAATGTCCCAGGGTCCCAAGGGGGCTAAAGCTTCTATGGCTAAAAATCCTGTGCCCTCTGAAAGGGATTCCAGAGCCCTAGATATATGGAGAAGGAAAATATACACCTCAGCAACTCTGGCTATGAAAGCATTAAATTGTCAGTTTCACATGCTAAAATATCAGCAATTCCTAATGTCTCAATTAAAACAAAAAATGAGCACATGTACTGAACAGTCTGAATTCAAGGAAATGCAGGATCTGTTGCATGCAGCTGAACAGGTGGGCAAACATACTTTACAATGTGGATTTGATTCATTGGAAGCTTCCTGTAGAGCAGCTGTTACTGGGTCTGTCATACGTAGACATGCTTGGTTAAAAGAACAAACCCTACCTGATCAGGTTAAAGCAAAATTATTGGATACACCTTTACAGCAGGATGTATTATTTGGTGTCAAAGCAGAAGAGGTTTTAAAGAAAATGGAGGATAAGGCAAAGTCTATGCAAACGGTCAAGGATTTTTTACAGGAACAACCCCCTCGTTTCAGCAGAAATTGGCCAATAAAAAAACTGGTCCTTTCCAGCTTCTGACAGATCACAGAGGGGCAAATACAGATGCCCAAGGGGCAGAGGTCAATCACAAGGCCCTTACAAACCTTGCCAATGGGGTACTGCTACCCAGAAAGGAGGAGAAGACAGGCCCCAAGCTAGCAGAAGACAAACACAATGACTCAATCCTCAAACTACCAAGCAAATCTCTCCTGGCAGCTCCTTTGGGAGGAAAATTAGCATTTTTTGCAGACAACTGGCACATCATCACAAAAGACAAATGGGTCCTAAACATTGTCTCACAAGGATATAGATTCCACTTTCATATCTTGCCAAGGATAAAAGGAATACCAAACCTGCCACCAAATCAATGGGCAGAGGCACAAAAACAAATTACAGCTCTCATGGACATGAGAGCCATTCAACAGGTACCTACACAGGAGCAAGGACTAGGATTTTACTCAAGACTCTTTCTAGTCCCAAGAAAAGACAAAGCATGGAGACCCATTCTGGATCTTTCAATTCTGAACACCTATCTGCAAGTACCAAAATTCAAGATGCTAACACTACAGTAGCTTCTTCCCATGCTGGGCAAGAATGCTTGGCTAGTAACGTTGGACCTCAAGGAGGCATACTTGCATGTCCCTATCAGACAAAATTGCAGAAGGTACCTCCTCTTCATTGCAGGTTCAACGCATTATCAATTCTCTGCACTGCCCTTTGGCTTATCTACTGCGCCCAGGGTCTTCACAAAATGCCTGGCACCATTAATTGCATACTGCAGACAAAGAGGAATTCAAATATACCCATACCTGGACAACTGCCTTATTCAAGCAGAAAGCAAGGACATTCTTTTAAAACATCTGGCATTTGTCAAACACCTTCTAAGTTGCCTAGGGTACACAGTAAACAAAAAGAAATCAAAACTAGTGCCCTCACAAAACATAATATTCCTGGGTGCCAACTTGAATACACCGGCCCATATGGCTTATCTCACGCCAGACAAGCAACAACAGCTGACTCAATATTTCAATATTTCAAAATAATGGCAACAAAGACTCAACTCCCTGCAAGAAAAATTCTACAGGCCTTGGGATTCATGGCATCTTGCATACTACTAATACCATTTGCAAAACTGCATATGAGGAAATTACAATGGCACCTGAAAAGCGTATGGACTCAGCACAGTCACAGCTTGGAATCAATAATACCACTCATTCCCTGCCTTCAACAGGAGTTTCTATGGTGGGCACAGGCATGTCACCTGAACAAGGGTCAGCCTTTAACCTTACCCACAGCCAGGCAAACTATGACAACAGATGCATCGGACTATGCCTGGGGAGCAAACATGGCAGGACAGTACATTCAGGGCAAATGGACTATAGATCAAAGACATCTGCATATCAATCAAAAAGAAATGCTAGCAGTACAGAATGCCCTAACAGCTTTCAAGGACCTCTTACACCCAGGACAACTAATAATAAAGACGGACCATACCACAGTAATGTGGTACATAAACAAGCAAAGGGACACACATTCCTACCCTCTATGCAGGCAAGCAATGACCTTGTGGAACACAGCACTGTCTTACCAGGTTCAATTGCAAGCACAATTCCTGCCAGGAAAGAAAAACACATTGGCAGACGACCTAAGCAGAAACATCATGGATCCACATGAGTGGAAACTAGATCCACAAGTATTTGCAATTATAGCTCAAAAATGGGGCCGCCCAGACATAGATCTGTTTGCCAGCCCCCAAAACTATCAACTTCAAAAATTTTGCACAAGGACATTCCATCCACAAGCTTGGAAAGTGGACGCCCTCTCATTCAGTTGGAAAACATTAACAGTGTATGCCTTTCCTCCACTGCTTCTTCTAGCAAATGTACTGCTGAAAGTCAGATTAGAGAGGCCACAAATGATACTCTTTGCACCAGACTGGCCATGCCAGCATTGATATCCAATTCTAAGGAACATGGCCCACAGCCCACCATGGATTTTACCACAAATTCCTCACCTGCTCACCCAGCAAGACAATCAGATTCTACACAGCCAGCTCAAGACTTTAAACCTGGCTGCATGGCAAATTACCTAAACAACCAGCCAACACCTCTACCCAAAGCTGTTATGGATGTCATTCTGGAGGCCAGGAGGCCCAGCACCAGGAAAACCTATTCAGACAAATGGAAAAGATTTTGCGCCTGTAACCAGGCTAAAGGCCAAAATCCCCTTGATCCAAACATTTCTCAGATTCTACAATATTTAACTGAGATGTTGCACAAAGGACTTTCCTTTTCATCTATTAAGATCCACGCCTCAGCAATTTCAGCTCATTACAACACGGATCCTCCTTTATTCTCACATCCACTCCTAAGACAGTACCTCAGAGGGGCTAAGAACATAAGACCGCCCAGGAGAGCACCAACACCTACTTGGGATCTCAACTTTGTTCTGGAAAAGCTTACACTGCTGCCCGTTGAACCAGCTTTTTCAGCTGATTTACAATTTCTTTCATGGAAAACTGCCCTGCTACTAGCAATAACCTCAGCTAGAAGAGTCTCAGAGCTACAGGCACTAATGGCAGTGGAGCCTTTCCTCATTTTTCATCAAGACAGAGTCTCTCTACAAACTAACCCTTCTTTTATGCCAAAGGTGGTATCCAGTGTGGCCCTAAACCAAACCATTCATTTGCCCACCTTTTTCCCAAATCCCCAGAACAAAGGAGAAAGACTCCTGCACTCTTTGGACATTCACAGGCAATTACGTTACTACTTGGATAAAACTAAGGCTTTCAGAAAATCTGACCAGCTCTTTGTAGCCTATGCTGCAGCATCACAAGGAAAAGCTATCTCAAAACAGACCATTTCTAAATGGATAGGGCATTGCATACGTTTCTGCTACACGCATCATGGGAAACCGGTACCTGCTAACATTAGGTTCCACTCCACCAGGGCTACAGCTACATCAGCAGCCTTTCTCAGGGGAGTGCCAACCAAGGATATTCTGGAAGCTGCAACTTGGAGTTCAGTGCACACCTTCACCAAACACTATCACTTACCTCTATATTCTAAGACTAGAGCTGGTTTTGCCACTACAGTTTTGCAGGGCCTACTAGCTTCTTCTACCCCTGTTTAACTCCACCACCCATCCTTAGCTTTGGGATTCAACCCAAGTGTGATGACTGCAGCAGGGTAACACGATGAACATAGTACAGTTTTGTACCTACCATGAATATAGATGTTCGAATGTTCACCCTGCTGCAGTCCAGGTTACCCTCCCTCCATCCCCTCTGAACTAGCTGAACTTATCTATACCACTCTATCCTATACAACCTCTGTGGTGTATTTGCTTGTGCCTGAAGGTATTGTTTTATTTTTATATAGTTATATACATATATATATATATATGCCTACCTATTGGGGGCACCTGACATCTGGGGCAAGAAAAACTGAAGAAAATGGCGTCGGATGCCTCTTATATACCCCTGATGCACTGACGTCAGGGAAGAAGTTACAGCAACTGACGCCGGACCAAGACTTTGGAACTCAGGCTGACTGCGGGACCACCTGATGGCAGGATAAGCCAAGTGTGATGACTGCAGCAGGGTGAACACTCGAACATCTACATTTATGGTAGGTACAAAACTGTACTTTGGTTTGCTTGGTTCCCTGATCTGGTTCCTGACTGGGCACCTTGTGTGAAGTTTGCATGCGCTCTGTGTGCCTCTGTTTCACCATTGCCTCTGGTTGCCTTTCATTCATATCCTAACATACACCAATAGATGAACTGGAAATCTTCTGAACTACTAGTAGGTGTGCATGCACTGCATCTGTGTGTGTGTGTGTGTGTGTGTGTGTGTGTGTGTGTGTGTGTGTGTGTGTGTGTGTGTGTGTGTGTGTGTGTGTATGCATGTGTGTGTGTGTGTGTGTGTGTGTGTGTGTGTGTGTGTGTGTGTGTGTGTGTGTGTGTGTGTGTGTGTGTGTGTGTGTGTGTGTGTGTGTGTGTGTGTGTGTGTGTGTGTGTGTGTGTGTGTGTGTGCGCTCAAGTGTCCTATGATGGACTGGTGTACTGTCCAAGAATGATTCTCTGCCTTATACCCGCTGCTTGCAGGCAGAAGCTGTTGTTCCTGTATAATCTTGAACATGATAAAACAAGTATTGAAAAATAGTTTATCCTATATTCAGATGAATGCTACTTCAGAAAACATCTTTTATTCATATTTTTTTAGAATATTTGGTCTTGGTTAGTTAAAAATGTATGCACTTTTATGTGCTGTTGTGGGTGTTTCACTTGTACCCCGTTATTTAATACTTGATGGTGGAATTATTAAACATAAGTTAAGAGAGAGAATAAGCTTCTCCATGCAAAAACACTTTTTTTTCCTTTTTCATAGTAGTTTTGAGTTAACGTTTTATTGATATCAGAATATGTGAAACTTAACTCGCACTACAGAGATTCAAATTAGTGTAGGTAAACACTGGAAAATGAATGAATGACCATTTCTAGATAGCTTATCTGTAATTGTTTGGCAGGTGTCACTCTGTGTTGTGGTTCAGAAAAAGTATCAGCAATGACATGCATGCACCTGCTTATGTGCACACAAATCTAAACACACACACGCGTGCGAGCAGAGACACATACAAAAAAACACATACTCCCACTGTCTCTCGCTGAAAAATTATGCACGCACACACATACATACACACCCACACACTCACTCATGCATGTGTGTACACCCACATGAAAACAAAGGCACATATAGACACACCATACACACAAACTCAGACAGGCACACAGACACAGTCATACTTATGGCTTGAAAATATCAAACAATTTCATTATCCAAAAGAGTTGACTATATATAGGTTCATAGGTAGATACTAGGCTATCGGCCCTGGGGCCTATACAAGCCCAGCCAAAAAGGTACCCTGGCTTTTGCCACCCAAGAAAATTATTTTCCTGTGCCACTGTCAAGCAGAGCCACAGAGGTGATCCCTGGGGTGAATTTCCTATCTCCCATCCAATCATCAAGATGAGGAGCTTTGTTTGAAATAGATAGGTAGTTTATTCCAGAGTATGGGAAGTCTCTGGGACAGGAGTCTATCCCCCCGGCATGTTCTGTTTATTGCGGTGACAAGGTTTAGGTCCCTAGAGCGTGTAGCTTGGAGGGATTGGGATTTCTTTAAGTGGAGCATGTCCAACAGCTCTGGGTTTGACATAGCTTTGTATCTTAAGCAGAGATCACCTCTGAGTAGGTGATATGCGACGGAGTAAAGTTGGAGTTTTTTGAGACGGTCTGCGTAGGGCATCTGTTTGAGGCTGGTAATCCTCTTTGTGAGGTATTTCTGCAGCCTTTCCAGTTGTTGTAGATGTCTTGTGAGGTACATACCAAAAGGGGTGTTGTACTTTATAATGGGTCTAATGAGTGATGAGTAGAGGGGAACAATGACCTCTTTATTTCTGGATGAGAAACCTTTTGTGATGAGGTGTGCCACGTAGAAGGATTTCCTGACTACTGTGGTGATGTGATTATCAAAGGAGAGACTACTGTCCACCTGTGTCCTAAGGTCTCTTATCACACGTTCGGTATTAAGTATACTACCACCTATGTTGTAGTTCAAGGGTACAGAGTTTTTACCAAAGGGGATGACAATGCACGTTTTAGCATTGAGCTTGAGGCCATTGCTTTGACAACAGGCATCTGTCTCAGTGAGGCCCTTTTGTAGGATGGCCACATCGTTAGGAGTTTCGATTATGGCTCCTAGTTTGCAGTCATCTGCAAACTTCGTTAGCCAAAGACCTTCTTTGTTAGCCTGTACTTCAGAAAAGTCGATACCAAACAGGAGAGGACCCAGGACTGAACCCTGTGGTACTCCACTTGTCACTGGTCTGAAGTTGGATTTGGAGTCTGCTACTTTCACAGTTTGGGTTCTGTCAGTGAGCCAGTTGGCAACCCATCTTGTGACATAGTGATTTATACCTAGTTTAGTGAGTTTATCTATAATTCCAGAGTGGGGGATGGTGTTGAAAGCCTTGGCAAGATCTAGATAAGCTGTGTGAATCACCTTACCCTGTCTACGGCTTTGGTGACTGCTTTAAAGAAGTCTGTTAGGTTTAGGAGACATGATCTGCCTTTTACAAACCTGAACTGGGTGGGATCCAGAGTTTGGAGATTACTAATGTCTTTGTTTATAAGTTCCATGATGATACGTTCCATGGCCTTGCAGACCAGGCTCGTCAGGCTAATGGGGCGGTAGTTCCCGGGGTCCGTGGTGGCTCCCCCCTTCTGGAGTGGGATAACCATTGCTGTGTGCCATTCAGCAGGCACAAAGCCTGAGGTGAGGCTATGATTGAACATGGTACTTAGGTGGGGTGCCAGTTCATTCTGTAGTTCGTGTAGAACGCTGCCTGGGATGTTGTCTGGTCCCATGGATGCTGTGTTCTTGGCTTTGGAGAGTGTGGTTTTTACCTGTGCAGCCGTGATTGCAGGAACTTTGCATTCTTCTGGTATAGAGATGGGCTCTTTAGGGGGTGAGAGAGGGGTAAAGTTAGCACTGAACCTATCTGCCAGGATGTTGACAATATCAGTTGGTTCTGTATATTTAGTGCCATTGTGCTGTAACTCAGAGCAGATCTGAGTGTTGCCATTGAGATTTTTGACATAGCTATAGAATGCTTTGTGGTTGTCTTTAGAATCAGTGGCGATTTTGTTTTCATAACTAGCTTTGGAGGATCTTATCAGGGATTGCAGCTTCTTACTGAGGCTGACCAGGGAGCTCCTCCACCTGTGGGATTTTACTCTGTTTTGCAAGAGTTTCTTCCTTCTGTTGTACAGTTTGTTTATGGCAGGGGACCACCAGATTGGCTTCCTTTTTTTGGAGGATAGCGTCTTGGTTCTGTTTGGGATCCATGAATCCATGCACTCATGTAAGTGCTTATAAAGTGCAATTGTGTAGGATTCAGTAGTTGTAACTGTATTGTCCATCTGCATGGGTGTCATGACATCACCACTTCTGTCTTAAGAAGCATGAAGTTGGCTTTGGAGAAATTTTTTACCATGGTTTCCTTAATGGGGGGTGGAGGCAGGATGTGGATATATAGGGTAATTATCTTATGGTCGGATCGGATCAATGAGGCATTGACTTCAGGTGTGGAACACCGGTCACTCATATTGGTAATGACTAGATCTAGGATATTGTTGCCCCTGGTGGGGGTGTGGATAAGTTGATCCAGGGCATTGGAGTTTATGAATTCCAGAAAGTGTTGAGTGAAGGAGTTGGTACATGAGTAGTTTTCCCAGTTAATGGTGGGGTAGTTGAAATCGCCCATTATTAGGGTGTTTGGTTGAACCCTAATATTTTCCAGTACATCAAGAAAAGAAGAGTGGGAATCCTGGGGCATGGTGGGTGATCTGTAGTAAGCTACAATTTAGATTGCAGTTTTGCCCAGAGTTAGTTGCACTTGGATAACCTTGGCTGCATTATGCTGAGCAACTAGCCTGGAGGTGTGGATATCCTTAATGAATATGGACACACCTCCGCCTTTGGTGTTCCGGTCCAGGTGACAAGGCCGAAAATTGTGGTATGAGTTATAGCCTGGTAGTGCAGGGGTGCTCTCTGGAGCCTTGAACCAGGTCTCAGTCACTGCACAGATATCGATGTTCTCCATTTTAAGGAGTGCCTCGAGTGAGTGCATTTTGAGATTTAGACTTCTAGCATTGAGTAGCATAACCCTCAGTTTTTGCTTGCCTGTTCCTGTTACGGTGGTGAATTTGTCATTTGAACCTTGCCTAAAAAAGGCACTATAAGAGCAGCAAGAACCTTAGCCAGTATCCGGAATCCCAGGGGTGACAGGTGCAGGCCATCTCTGGCAAAGCATCGTGGTCTGTCGACCATGTCATCCCAGGCAGACAGATACTGGATCCCTTTAGAATGGCACCAGAAGCTTAGCCAATTGTTGAAGTCAATCATTTTGTCCTTGTACTGTGGCATCATTCTGGGTGATGGCAGAATGCTACTCAGGGCTGGGGTCATACCTACCTGGGCTACAAGATCAGAGAGCTCTTCCATGTCTCGTTTCATGTAATCCAGGGAGGTACATCTCAGATCATTCACACCAACATGGACAATGACAGAGTCATATTTGTACTTGTTGTGGAGTGACCTGAGTGCATGGGTTATGTGGCAGATCCTGGTACCTGACAGGCAGCTGACAGTAACCTTCTCCTTGTTTAGCCTGGTGAGTGGGACATCAGTGTGCCTGACTATAGAGTCGCCTATGACTAGTGTGTTGGGTACGTTGTTTTGCCTTATTGGCTGTGGTTGAGTGGCGCACTGAGTCTGCGGGCTATGTGTCATTTGGGTTGTGTTGGGGGGTGGAGGTTGCTTGCATTTCTGCTTTGGAGGTCTCTGTTGCTTGAGCAGATTATTATTGAGAGCCTCCACGAATGTTTTTGCGTTTCTATATGTGGATTTTGGTGGTGTAGATTTAGTGAGACTATGTGATGAGTGTGGTGTGGTGCAAGTGTTTACCTTCTTCTCTTGACTGTCAAGTTCAGTTTTGATTGGAGAGAGCTTTACCTCCAGTTTGGCTAGATAAGTGCATCTCTCACAGGTTGTATTGTTGGGTGGTAGGAGGAGAGGGTTGTCTGTGTACATGAAGCAATTTCTACATTGCCCTAGGATGCCCAGATTCTTCAGATAGACAGGAGACAACACTGGGAGCTGACCCTTGGACATGCCTGAATAAAAAAAATATTTTCCTCTAGATAAGCAGGGGCGGCTCGTGGCATCGGTCTGCCGGACTGCAGCCCCCTCAGCCACAAATTACTACTTCACTGTGTTTTAAAAATAAAAAAAAAAAATAAATAAATAAGCTTTTTTTTTTTTTTTAATTCGCGTCCGTGACTCGCGCATGCGCAGTTTAACTGCCTCGAGCTGCGGCGGTTTCAACAGTTTTTTTTTTTTTTTTTTATTTTGATTGCAGCCCGGGGGAGCTATGAAGATAGCATTGTGATGCCCAGAAGTCTATGCGGTTTGCGGTTCCAAACCGCATAGACTTGGAAGGGGCTCGGACTGTGACGTCCGCAGGCACGTCTTGACATGCTTGCTGGGATGCATGCTGATTGGTTCTCGCTCTCTTCCCGGGCTTTGTGCTGGGAAAAAGCGTGAATCTGTCAGTTGGAGTGATCAGTGGACTGTGGTGGAGGATTTATTTAGTGCAGCTTTTTTTTTTTTTTTTTTATCAGGTCTAGTGTGGTGTGGAGGTTCCATTTATTTAGCCAATCCTCGGGCCGGTAAGTAAGTGTGTGTGTGTGTGTATGTATGTATACTCTCCACAATATTTTTTTAAATATTATTTATGTGAAAAATAACTAAAATCTGGCAACTCGTAACATAAAAGCAGAAGCAATGACAATAGCAAAACACAATGCACGCTGTACTAGTTTTGTTTCTTATTAAATTTCACACAATATGTCTATCACATGACAAAGAGTTTGCACCCACATTTCTCAGTGGCAACATTATTTACTTTCATTCACTGCTATAGAATAGAAAAGTGCTGACACATTATTTTCCAGTTTATTTCATTCCATGAATTAGTAATGATTCCAAGTAGACAATCCTCTGTTTTCACTGTTTTACTGCGACTTGCCATGCTGAACACCATCTTGGGACATAATCCAATGACAAGAAAGAAGCTATGCATCAATTTAAGTATGGCATTCAATATAGTTTGCTATCTCTTGAAATGATGTAGTCATTTTCTGAGATTTCATAACACAACCTACAATACCTGCACAAGACTGGCCTATTCTACCCCTCACAACCTTCACTCCAATCTGTCAGATTATACTTCAAAACTGCTTCTCTGATTAGTGTCTCTTTAAATGTACTTTTATCTTCATTTTTGGCTTAATTTAGTCTTTGCTCCCATGTTACAGTTTTTAAATAAAGTTCTGATGAGTTATACCATATTTGTTTTCTCAGGCATTTGAAGATGCTACACACATAACTTGTGTGCCTCTGTGCTTCCTATACATGCTGATCTCTTCTCCCTTGCTAGACATGCATCCATACTCCTATGAGTGTCCTATACATTTTGTCAGTATTACAACATGCTTTCTCACCCCTTGCAATAATTGTCATCTTCTGTAGTCGCACATTTTGAGACTCTTTTCTGAAGGCTGCACTTCTTGTATTGTATTTGTATCTTGCTGCTACATTAATCATCTAACATCAGCCAATTCGCTGAACAGTACAGCATATCAAGAAAAGTATTTATTTCTGTCTGCTGTTATATTCAGTTAGTTCAAATAAGTAAGTACAAAATGAAGTTTCAATGTTCACTGTGATACTGTGTAAAATCCTTTATGATGCAGGTAGTGAAAATGGAAAGAGGAGCACGAGAGTGTGTGTGTGTGTGTGTGTGTGTGTGTGTGTGTGTGTGTGTGTGTGTGTGTGTGTGTGTGTGTGTGTGTGTGTGTGTGTGTGTGTGTGTGTGTGTGTGTGCACGCACAGTGGAGCAGCAGTTAGTGCTGTTGCCTCACAGCAAGAGATACTCCGGTTCGATTATTGGCTGGAGTGCCTTCTGTGTGGAGTCTGCATGTCTTGCCTGCATTTGCATGGGGTTTTCTTTGGGTGCTCTCTGCTCTGTTTTCCTCCCAGATTCCAAAGACATGCATCTGGAATATTTCTCCCTGAGCATCCGCTGAAAATGGCCTGTGTCCCAGTCGGACTTTCCTGGTAAACAAATGTTAAATAAAAATAAATAAATATGTGTGTGTGTCTGTGTATTTGTGTGCACATATGTGTGTGTGTGTGTGTGTGTGTGTGTGTGTGTGTGTGTGTGTGTGTGTGTGTGTGTGTGTGTATGTATGTAATGTTTTTAGAAACAGTTGCTTCAGCTCGCCGGTCATAATGTTGGAACTGTTGCTTCAGCTCATAATATTTTCAGAAACAGGTGGAAGTTCTTGGAACTGCTTCTTAAGCTCTTTTCTCAGACTAGTGCACTTTGTGGCTTCTTTCAGCTGGTTTGCTTTGGAGGTGTTCAGAATCATTTTGGAAGGAAGGAATAGGATTTCACAGGTAGGATTATGTCTGGCAGTAGGGTGTGTGTGTGTGTGTGTGTGTGTGTGTGTGTGTGTGTGTGTGTGTGTGTGTGTGCTGCAGTGTAAGTGTGCAAGTATCCCCCCATCCAAGATATTCACAAGTACTACAGTGGCTTTTCATCCGTCCTTGATTTTGCAGAATATTCTGGTTTTCTGTCATATTTTTATACTGTTGATTTATGCTTCTTATTCAGAAAATGCATGTTGTTGCAGTACCTGTTGGTCTGTGTTTAACTAGCAATGCTTTAATGACCATCAGGTAAGCTTGTCTGAGATTATAAGATGCAAGTAAGCTTTAATAAGCATACTGTTAAAGAATTACCAACATTGAAAGCCTTTTTGTTGTTGCCATGCAGAGAATATTTACATAACTAGATAGCGTATAAGCCTTTGGCTTTGAAATGCATATGATAGTATTTGTAATAAAGAACAGGATTACAGTATTATCAGAACCTCGTTACATTTGTTGGAAACTTGCAGTCATCTCTGCAGGCTTTACACGTCCACGTAAACTAAACAAAATGCAGTCTATCATGTGTGGTCCATAACCTGTGCAGTAATCCTTTAAGCAATTTATCTTGAGTTTGTTTTTTTGTTTGTTGTTCATTTTTTACTTTGATTTTCCCCATGAAACAAGTAGGTAGTTGTTGTTAAGCAGCAGGTCTTTTTTGGATAAGAAACATTTTTACAAGTGGGGATATCACAGCAATTGCTACTTTTAGCATGTTACTTGGTACATTTGTAAAATTGAATATAAATTATAATTAGAACTGCAGTGCAAGGAGAAATGGTTTGAGTTGAGTGCTGCTTGTTTTTTTTATACTTGATTTTGACTGGCATTCCAGTAATGTATTTAAAAATTAATTTATTTTTTCAAGCCTCACAACCTTTTTGTTTCAATCTAGATATTAAGTAAGCTGTCATGTAGCTGATGCATTGAAATACTTGTTTTCTTCTACACTTCATTTTGTCTTGATTGGACTCTCATAATGATGGTTTGACACCCAGGGCGGCGTATTTAATTAAAGTCCCAGTTTTCGCAGTTTTCAGCATAGCACTACCCTTTTCAAGATGGCCACACCCCTTCTCATTGGCCCCACCCATTCAACTGTCTCCTGCAGCCCCCCTTTGATTTGAAGTCACCAGCCGCCACTGTAGATAAGTGAGGAAAGTGAGTGCAAAAGCTGTTTTTCTCTAAGCAAGTGAGGAAAATAAGTACCAAAACTGTTTTCCTCTAGGTAATGAAGAAGGTTGAGTGCTGTAGTAATTAGTAGGTTATTATTATTAGAGCTGTATTTATGCCTATTCAATTTTCTAGTCATACTGTAAGGAGAATAACCAATAAAGCATGTGTAATGAAGGACTTTAATTGAATGACAAAATAATAGACCATCAGATGCATGTTATTACATGCATCTGATGGTCTATTATTTTGTAATTTCTCTGGACTGGTGCACTGTTGGACATTTGGGACAGTCACTGACAATCACGCATCCATATGATATGTAGGGTGATGGCTTGGGTGACATATATATCTCTATTGGATGTAGTATTGCTGCATGATGGAGGTCTCTTTGCCTTCAGGATTAAATCTGGGTTCAGGGCGAGGGGGTCTTTTTTATCCTTGGTGTTAATGTTGAAGGTAGGATGTGGTGCATTTTTGGGGCTGAAGAAGAGGGCACAGAGTAGGGGACTGAATTCTGTTGCTATCACTGCTGGGTGTGGGTCAGAGTGTAAGGTTGGAGAATGTAAGTCCACAGTGTGATTGTTAATTCAATGGTGTGGAGTGTGGCACAGACTGTGTGCCATAATTGTTACATGATCGAAATTGAACTGTGAGAAAATAGGTATCCTTATTGCCTGGATGCAGCACAGGAGACTGGCTTCTCAATGACAATGAGTGTCTTTGGTGTGACTTTGTACAGATGAATTATACTTCATACACATTATGCAGCATGGTGTAAGCATCTAGACACCACTGAATGATTCTGCTCCACTGGCTGACATAAAGCTAAAACCTGCCATGAAGCCTTCTATTTGAAGGTTGGTCTTCCTGGATGCTTCTTCTTTGAATTCAAATGGCTAAGCATAATCAGCTCATTTTCACCTGGAGCAGAGAACATCACTGGGCTGCGTTTATGACACTGCAGTAAGAGAATGAAGTTGTTTGTAGTGAGACATGATTAGAGGATTGGTGACCTAGTGGCCAATTGACTGGAGCTCACAAGCATAGACATTAACCTGCGTTGGTGTTCTTCCCATAGAAAGACCACTTTGAAAGGAGTGTGGCTTTATATCAACAGTGCGGTAACACTTTTATTTTATTTTGTTGCACTTCAGTATGCATGGGCTTGTGTGTGTGTGTCTGTGTGTGTGTGTGTGTGTGTGTGTGTGTGTGTGTGTGTGTGTGTGTGTGTGTGTGTGTGTGTGTGTGTGTGTGTGTGTGTGTATCTGTGTGTCTGTGTGTATTTGTGTGAAACTGAATGAAAGTGGACATGGTTACTTGTTATATTCTGGTGTCTGTTATTTGTTTCCCTGTTCATTGCACCATTTCTTACCCATTTGTTTTACTCAGCAGTAGTGAGGAGCACTACAAGTGTGGTGAGATCACAGAGTATTTCTTGTTTTTACACTCAACTCATTACCTTCCAATTTCCAAGGTTCATAGTATCCCAGGACCTGTAGGGCAGGTGGCCACATGCACTCCAGCTTTTACTGATCTGACTAGCATGAATCACTTTGATTCACTGACAAATTAAAACCTTATTATTTGAGTATTCCATTTTCCATTAGAAACTTTGCTGCACCTGACCCCCTTACCCGCTCTCAGAATGAAACAAGCTGTCAGATAGCAGACTGGTTTTCCAAACATGCTACTACCATAACTCAACCCTTGTACTCAGACTGCAACTCATAGTCCTCTCTCACACAGTCCATCCACCTCTTTGCTGGATGCTCTCGTTTCCTCTTGCCTTCTTCCTGTATATCTCAGATTTTCTCCAACAGACTGCCTCCTGCTTTTCTGCACATGTGCCCAAACCAGCATAATCTGCTCTCTTTTACCTCATCTGCAATTGGAGTTACTTTGGCTTCCTGATGCAAAGAAACATGAGTCAATATGTTTATGTTCTTATTCAACATGCATTGACACCATAGCCAGTCAAAACTGAGGTGACCTATATATGCATGCGCACACACACACACACACACACACATTCATATATATATATATATATATATATATATATATATATCACAACTATAGGTATATACTGTTTTCATTTTTTTAAGACATTTTCTAAACTGCTTGCCCTCGTAAGGTTCAGCTTAGTAGCATCAGCATCCATTTCTATCTGTGTGATGCCTAGACATTCCAAGTTAAGCTGAAAGACATAATCCTACTAACATGTCTTGCATCTGCTTTAGAGCCTCCCCAGTGGTACATTTTCTATGGGTGGTGCCTTGGGAATATTCTCACAAGATGCTCAGACCACCTCAAGTGACTCCTTTCAGCAGGACAGAGCAGTGGTTCATAGGTTCATAGGTTGGTACTAGGCTATCGGCCCTAGGGCCTATACAAGCCTATCCATAACAATTCCCTGGCTATTTCTTCCCACACTATTTACTACCCTGGACCCCTGTCTAGCAGGGCGACTGATGTGATCCCCGGGGTGAATTTCCTTTCTCCCATCCAATCATCAAGGTTCTTTCTGAAGAGGGCCAAAGAGGCACTCTGCTTGACATGTATGGGCAGTCTATTCCAGAGTCTGGGGAGTCTTTGGGTCAGGAACCTATCCCTCCAGCATGTTTTGTTTATTGTGATGACAAGGTTCAGATCCCTGGAGCATGTGGCTCTGAAAGATTGGGATTTCTTTAAGTGTAGCATGTCCAACAGCTCTGGGTTTGACATGGCCTTGTATGTTAAGCAGAGATTGCCTCAAAGTAGACGATATGCAACAGAGTATAGCTGGAGTTTTTTAAGGAAGTCAGCATAGGGCATCTGCTTTAGGCCTGTGATTCTTTTAGTGAGGTATTTCTGCGGCCTTTCCAGTTGTTGCAAATGTCTTGAGAGGTACATACCAAAAGGGGCATTGTATTCTATAATAAGTCTAATGAGGGATGAGCACAGTGGGACAATGACCTCCTTTTTTCTGGATGAAAAGCCCTTAGTGATGAGGTGTGCCACATAGAAGGATTTCCTGACTGTTGTGGCGATGTGGTTATTGAAGGTGAGACCACTGTCCACCTGTGTCCCTAAGTCTCTTATCACAGTTTCAGTGTTTAGTGTACTGCCACCTATGTGGTAATTCACGGGTATATGTTTTTTCCCAAAGGGGATAACTATACATTTCTTGGCATTGAGCTTGAGCCCATGGCTCTGGCACCAAGCATCTGATTTTGTAAGGCCCTTTTGTAGAGTATCCACATAATTTGGGGATTCAATAATGGCTCCTAGTTTGCAGTCATCTGTGAACTTTGTTAGCCAGAGTCCCTTAGTGTTGGCCTGTACTTCAGAGAAGAAGATGCCAAACAAGAGAGGTCCCAGGACAGAACCCTGAGGTACTCCACTTGTCACTTGTCTGGAGCTGGATTTGGAGTCAGCTACTTTTACAGTGTGGGTTCTGTCAGTAAGCCTGTTGGAAACCCATCGAGTGATGTAGGGATTAAAGCCCAGCTTAGTAAGTTTATCTATGATTCCAGAGTGGGGGATGGTGTCAAAGGCCTTGGTGAGGTCCAAATAGGCTGGGTGGACTGCCTTACCCTCATCCACGGCTCTGGAGACCGATTCAAAGAACTCATTCAGGTTCAGGAGATAAGATTGGCCCTTCACAAACCCAAACTGGGTGGGGTCCAGTGTTTTAAGGTTGTCAATGTCTTTATTTATAAGTTCCATGATAATACATTCCATGGCCTTGCAGATCAGGCTTGTCAGACTGATGGGGCGGTAGTTCCCAGGATCCAGGGTGGAGCCCCCTTTGTGGAGTGGGATAACTGTAGCTGTGTGCCACTCAGTGGGCACAAAGCCTGAGGTGAGAGTATGATTAAACATGACACTTAGGTGAGGTGCCAGTTCATTTTGTTGTTCATGTAGTACACAGCCTGGGATGTCATCTGGTCCCATGGATGCTGTATTCTTAGCTTTAGAGAGTGTGTTTTTTACCTGTGTGGCCGTTATTACCGGAATTTGGCAATCTTTCGGTATTGAGATAGGCCATTTAGGGGATGAGAGGGGGGGTGAAGTTGGCAATGAATCGATCTGCCAGGATATTGGCAATATCCTTGGGATCAGTATATTTAATGCCATTCTGTTGTAGCTCAGAGCAGATCTGAGCATTGCCATTTAGATTCTTGACATAGTTATAGAATGCCTTGTGGTTGTCTTTGGAATTTTGGCAATTTTATTTTCATAACTAGCTTTGGAGGATTTTATGAGGGATCTCAGCTTCTTACTGAGGCTGGTAAGGGAGTTTTTTGCATCCTGGGATTTTCCTCTTTTCTGCAACAGTTTCTTCCTTTTATTGTAAAGTTTGTTTATGGCAGGGGACCACCAGATTGGCTTCCTTTTTTTGGAGGAGAGATCTTGGCTCTATTTGAGATGGCATGATTCATACATGAGTGGATGTGCTCGTACAGTGCCTTAGTGTAGGACTCAGCAGTTGAACTTCCAGTTCCCATCTGTATGGGTGTCATGAAGTTTGTAACTTCTGACTTGAGTAGCATGAAGTTGGCAATGGAGAAGTTTTTTATGGAGGTTTCCTTACTGGGGGTGGGGGTGGGATGTGGATGTTAAGTGTGATTAGCTTATGGTCTGACCTGACCAACGAGGGGGTGACCATAGGTGTGGAGCAGCAATTTCCCATGTTGGTAATAACCAGGTCTAGGATATTGGAGCCCCTGGTGGGACTATGGATTAGTTAATCCAGGGCATTGGAATTTATGAATTTCAAGAACCGTTGGGCAAAGGTGTTGGTACATGAGTAGTTTTCCCAGTTAATGGCAGGGTAGTTGAAATCACCCAGTATTAGGGTATTTGGTTGCATATTAATATCTTCCAGTATGTTTAGTAAGGTGTAGTGAGAATCTTGGGGCATGGTAGGGGATCTGTACAAGCTACAATTTGGATTGCAGTCTTACCTAGTGCTAGTTGCACCTGGAGAATTTCAGACACGTTGTGTTGGGCAACTAACCTGGTGGTGTGAATATCCTTGGTGAATATGGACACTCCTCCACCTTTAGTGTTTCAATCCTGGTTTGGTGGCCGAAAAGTGTGGTAAGAGTTTTAGCCTGGTATTGCAGGGGTGCTCTCTGGAGCCTTGAATCAGGTCTCAGTTACTGCACAGATATCAATGTTCTCCATTTTTAGGAGTGCCTTGAGAGAGTGCATTTTGAGGTTTAGACTTTTAGCATTTAGTAGCATTACCTTCAGATTTTGAATGCTTGTACCTGTTACGGTGGTGGTTTTGTCCTTTGAATTTTGCCTAAAAAAGGCACTATTGGGGTGGCAAGAGCCTTAGCCAGTAACCTGAATCCCAGGGGCAACAGGTGCAGACCATCTCTGGCAAAGCATCGTGGTCTGTCGATCATGTCATCCCAGGCAGTCAGATACTGGATCCCCTTTGAATGACACCAGAAGCTTAGCCAATTGTTGAAGTCAATCATTTTGTCCTTATGTTGTGGTATCATTCTGGGCGAAGGCAGGATGCTACTCAGGGCTAGGGTCATACCTGTCTGGGCTACATGATCCATGAGCTCTTCCATGTCTCTTTTCATGTAGTCCAGGGAGGTACATCTCAAGTCATTCACTCCAAGATGGAAAATGACAGTCATATTTGTGCTTGTTGTGGAGTGACTTGAGTGCATGAGTCCCAGGCAGACAGATACTGGATCCCCTTTGAATGACACCAGAAGCTTAGCCTATTGTTGAAGTCAATCATTTTGTCCTTATGTTGTGGTATCATTCTGGGCGAAGGCAGGATGCTACTCAGGGCTAGGGTCATACCTGTCTGGGCTACATGATCCATGAGCTCTTCCATGTCTCTTTTCATGTAGTCCAGGGAGGTACATCTCAAGTCATTCACTCCAAGATGGAAAATGACAGAGTCATATTTGTGCTTGTTGTGGAGTGACTTGAGTGCATGAGTTATGTGGCAGATCCTGGCACCCGACAGGCAGCTCACTGTAATGTTCTCCTTGTTCAGCCTGGTGAGTGGGACAACAGTGTGCCTGACTATAGAGTCACCTATGACTAAAGTGTTAGGTACGTTGTCTTGCCTTAGGGGTTGTTGCTGGGTGGCACACTGGTGGTGTGAGCTATATGACACTTTGGTTGTGATTGGTGTTTGTTTGCATTTCAGCTTCGGAGGTCCTTGTTGCTTGGGCAGGTTACAGTTAAGGGCCTCCACATATGTGGATTAAGTGTTGCTATGTGTGGTTGTACTCCAATACTGTATTCTAACTTTATCATACCTTTATATATGTTCTTATTGTTAGGATATATATATATATATATATATATATATATATATATATATATATATATATATATATATATATATATCTACTAATAATATCTGATCCAAGGAAATGTCGATATTGTATCAACAAAAACACATTGCCACTCTTCAGCTGGTTGTTATTTTTAGTGGAGAAAAATAGTTGGGGGGGGGGTTGACATACTGCAGTGTGTTCCTTCATTCATGTTGGCTGAGTGCATAATTTCCCTGTTAAATAATTTGGCAGTGTGATTGCTCGGTAAATTACCAGTTCAGTGTTGTCGTCTTGGTAAATTCAGTCCCTTCGATTATTAGAAGTAGACCCATATATATATATATATATATATATATATATATATATATATATATATATATATATATATATAGATATATATATATATATATATATATATATATAGATATATATTTATATATATATATATATATATATAGATATATATAGATATATATAGATAGATATATATGTATATATACATGTAAGTAAAGTAATGTCTTTCAGCTTTTCCCAGTTAGGGGTCGCCACAGCGGAACTCCAGTCTACTTGTGATTGGCAGTGGATTTTTATGGTGCTGAGTTGCCAGCCCAACACCCAACCTTCAAAGAAGGCAAACCCATTCATGCATGCACCTACCTGCATGTCTTTAATGTCACTCAACCACAGGGAGAACATGCAGACTCCACACAGAAGGTGCATATATATATATATATATATATATATATATATATATATATATATATATATATATATACATACATATATATATATAAATATATATATATATATATATACACATACATATATATATATATATATATATATATTACACATGCACACACACACACACACACACACACACACACACACACACACACACACACACACACACACACACACGGAACATAATTATGTTGACAGCCATATTGTTAGCCAGTGAAAATGGTTTAACCAGGCAGTACCTGCAAGTGGCCAGTTGTAAATAGTGTACCCCCCTGTTAACATACATAAAATAAAACAAAATAAAGCTGTTTGTACGATTTGTCAAAATTAAAGCAAATGTTTCAAAGTGCTGACTTTATTATTTTACCAAGATTAACTGTGCTGCCTGCAAATACAACAGTTTGTGGTGTTGAAGACTTTCCTTTGGTTATTTAACTGTAGAGTTAGTGTATATAAGTAAGGGAGGTGTGACTTGCTTTTCCACATGGGGAGTGCCGTGGGACATAGCCCCCCTACTCAAAAGTGCTTTCTTTCATGTTTGGATGGTCTCTATTATTTACTTGCTGCATCACATGTTCCTGCAACTGCAACAATAACTTCCCTAAATATGTACTGTCTCATTGCCAGCATGTTGATCAGCAGAGCTTTCATTAGTGTGACATCAATAATTTGACTTTTACTGTGGTTTATGTCAATTTAGTGACATGAAACCCTGCATATGTATAAATACTCTTACAAACACAAATCCACACACATAGCAGCTCTGTGAAACAGATAGAGTGCATCTCATGGTGCAAAAGATAAAAATATCACACAACTAGTATTCATAATGCAATACTTTTCCTGTTTGCCCTTTAAACACTAATTGTATGCTCCCCTCCTCATCACCCCTAAAGTTCCTATTATATCCCTATTAACTAGTGATTTCTATAATTTCAGTCCTATAAAAATACTGCCACGGAAAACCAGAGATAGCCACTCTCAGCCTCATCAGAGCAAATGTGGTAGGACACAGACAATGAAATATATGATGGTTTTGCAAGCGAGCATGCCTGTGTGTGTGTGTGTGTGTGTGTGTGTGTGTGTGTGTGTGTGTGTGTGTGTGTGTGTCTATGAATATACATGTGTGTTTGCATGTGTTTGTCCATCATTTTAACCACCCTCAGCCACCAAGGTGAAGGAAGTTAGTGAATGAAACATAAAACACCCTATCTAAATAGATAATGGCTCACAAAAAACTAAGAATGGGAGAGTGTGGATGTTAATTGTGTGGCAAGTGAGATTACAGTGTGTAGGAAGTGAAGAAAGAAAATGATACAGAAAAGCCTCTTGTTATGGCATATCAGAGAAACAGGAAATTTTCATCCATCAAAATCTGTTTTCAGATGACCTTTTTTACCCAGAATACCTGATAGATTCAGCCATCATGAATGTGTCATTGCCTAGTGATTATACATATTTGCTCTGCCATAGTAGAAACAATGAATATATACTAATGAAGTTAAGACCTATTTACATGCTATTAGGTTACCTCAGTTAAGCTTTTGTAGTAAGTAGTATTTGTCAACTAAAGAAAAATATGGATCCTCTTTGGGGACTACCAGTAAATCATATTGTTTGGTTTTATTTACTCACGTCGGATTTCTGTTTAGCTTTTTTTAGACAGCAGTTTGGCATTCCCTATGTAGCCTTATGTAGGTCCTGTGCTTGATTTCCTTGAAACCTCAGACGGTGCTTATGGCAGTCCTATAAGGCTCGCACTGTTACCAGCTCCTTTTCTTCTCACTGCTTTGAGTACTTGACATTCTACATCAGTGCTTGGGCATTTTTGGCTGCACAGTGGCTCATACTCTTTACCATTATCACTTTTTAAAGATATTCATTCAAGTCTTCAACTATATCAGAAATTATGTTTGTGGTAGGATACAACCATTCTTTATATCAATGTATTTAAGTCAGTTCTGGACTGTTTTTTTTTTCTGCGCTTAGTCAATGGTCTCTGCAGTGAGTTATGGTTTATTGAATTTTCAAGATTAAAAAACATAACTAATGAAAAAAAAACATACCCCATGCCCTCCTAATCATTATTATCATCATCATCATCAACCCCTCTTTTTCCATTTTCTATATGGGGTTGGGGTGTCACATAGTTGTCGCCATCTCTCCCAATTCAGAAACAGTCTTCTACCTTCGTCATGTCTGACTGTCACAGTTCTTCTCTCAAACCATGAATTTCTTTGCTGGATGCCCTGTTTTCATTGTCACTTAAATTATATATTAACTAATTTGCCAGCAATTTCCTTTTCTGCTCACAGTCAATGTAAAACAAATAAAAAATAAGCTTCTTTACTTTTAATTTATAGCAGCAAAGCCCATCTGGCTGTTGTTTCTGACTTGTGGCTTTTGCAGTCTGCAGTGCAACATATCCAGGTTGCTTTTAAGTTTTGCAAACTTTGTGTTTTTTTTTTTTTTTTTTTTTTTAATGAAATGGTCGCCTGACTCCTGGCCTTGGATCTGGCTAGACCTAATGCATGTATTTGCAGTAGGCCTTCTCCTAATATGTTGCCTGCTGCATTGCTCTCCATTAGGTCCTGTCAATACATTCTCTATTGTTATTGGCTGAATTTCACTTGGGTAAAGGACCAGAAAATCAGGACAATCACTATACAACCTGCTGGTGTTGCAGCTTAGTTTAGAGAAGCCTTATCTTATTGTAATATTCCCTGTTTTTGAGGGTCCTAGACATAATAAAATAAAAAGGATCTGTATCTGCCTATGTTTTCTATCTCTCTTGTCCAGTTTTGCCTTGATGCCTATGAGCAGAGCAGCTTGACTTGAAATTGCAAACAGGTGAATTGGCAGCCGTAATCTAGAGACTGAAGACATCATTTATTTTATTCATAAAATATAAAAATATATGAATGGTTTCTGTTCTAGTAGTGTAACTGAGAGTCTATATGACTGGGGGAAGGGGGGAGACTCCTCAGAATAAGCCCTGTTTGACATTAGTGAGCCAAACCAGTCTAGAGTCAGATCAGATCAGGTCATCAGGACCAAGTAGGAGGACTCAGTAGACGGTACTTGGCTTGCTGGCTGGATGAGACTTCTGCACCGCTATGCCTATGTAGAGACAGAGAGTGAGAGTGTTAGAATGGTGATAGACCAATGGGTTTTGCATCAACATTCAATCTGTATTTTCTGAAGAATAACAAGTATGAAACTCTCTGACTGCAACCCTCAGTGATTTAGCAGGCAAACATTTTAAGTGGCAAAATCAGGGATATTCTGCAAAATCAGGGACAGTTGAGAGCTATATGTGTGGAAAGAGACAGAAAGACAGAAGTCTGAAAAAGGGATACAAGAGAGAAAGAGAGGAAGAAGGAAATGCAGATGTGTGTGTGTGGGGGGGATATCGTGAGAAATATGGATACAGAAACAAAACAAGCCTGGGAAAATAATGGTCTGCTGTAGATGAAAATTAACAGAACAGGTTTTGCAGGTCAAATTGGAAAAAGCTCTAAAATGTAGTACAGAGCATTTAGAAGTCCATGGCTTTTAGGCCCCCAGATTCCTGGCTAAATTCATTTCTTTCTCCAACAGTTTTTAAAATTACAATTTTGACCACACCTACTATGATGCCTCAAGTTTGGTCACACCTCCTACCTCCCACTTTGGGGATATGAAAAGATGGTAGCCCTAGCTTAGGACAGCCAGTATTATTGTAATGCATGCTTAAGTAAGAAGGAGCCATATGTTTTCACCTGTGCAAAGAGACAGAATCACTGGCAGACATTTTTGCAGATAGTTCTGCATCTCTCAGTAACACCTTATCATTACTGTAGACTTGATTGGTAGATACACTGAATGAGCAGGTAACATTGTTTCATGAATATGAGTTGGATCCAGGCATTCAAAACAGATTATCGAAATGTGGGAACTTCCAGAGATAGATCTCTTTGCTACACACTACTACAATCAAGATATTTTGTTCTTCCATTCCCCATAATACATTATGGAAAATAAATATATTCTTCTGCAAATGGACTTTAATATATGCTATCCTTCTCCCATTTATCTCTAACCTAGAACCTGCATCTGAGTGTAACACAAGACAACAGTTAAATTCCAGTGGCTCCTGCCTTGCTGAGACAACCAGTAGCATTATATATCAATGAACTTATTTCTTGCGGATTGTGACAATTGATTCTATTCAAATTCCAACTCAGCAAGAGGACAAAATGCTGCAATCCACTCTTTCATCATAGAGAATAGAATTCTGATCTCTAACAGTGACTCATATTTTTTCCAAGTCTTTCTTAACTATCTTGAGGAATGTTAGGAAACATTCAATACGGAAATTCTACGCAAAAACAGATTTGCTTCATGAATTATGTCTCTAGACTTGGTCTCTTGTCATTTTCTATTCCCAAGGCTATGAGACTAATAATTTCAGTTTGATTCTAGTCTAACATACTCATCCATCAAAATTCATGTGCCTGCAATTTATGCTTGTTTTTCGATATCCTCTCTGATTATGACATATCCAACTATTGATAATCTATGTTTGAGGACACCAAACAGCCATATTTCTTACACTTCAGAATATATATTTTTGTTAGAAAAACTATCTTGATCTAAGATTTTAAAATACATTAGATACTTTTAAAACAAAAATGAAAGGCTATCTCAGGCAGGAACATACATGCATGTTCCTAAGGGATGCATCTGGAGCGTTTCTCCCTGGGCCTCCACTGAAAATAGGCTCTGTCCTAGTTGGACTTTCTCAGTCAACAAATGTTAAATAAATAAAAAAATGTGCTACACAGATAATGATTAGGATCAAATTAAAAAGCAAGTATACATGCCTTGTATATTTAACAACATACTATCATATGCTGTAGGTAAACATCATTTTATATATGTAAACATACTTGTTATATATGCTGTCCTTGCTTGCATTGATGCACACTGATTTATCTTTCAAATATGTCATTAAGCCTTTAATATGTACCCAGAAGAAAATGGTAACTCGAGGCACTCCTTAAAATGGAGAACATCAATATCTGTGTAGAGACTGAGACCTGGTTCAAGGCTGTAGAGAGCACTCCTGCATTACCAGGCTATAACTCATACCACACCTTTCAGCCATCTAACCTGGACTGAAACACTAAAGGTGGAGGTGTGCCCATATTCATTAAGGATATCCACACCTCCAGTCTTGATGCTCAACATAATGCATCCGAGATTATGCAAGTGCAACTAACCCTGGACAAAACTGCAATCCAAATTGTAACTTGCTACAGACCCCCCACCATGCCCCAGGATCCCCACTTCTCTTTTTGTGATATACTGGAAAATATTAAGGTTCAACCAAACACCCTAATAATGGGTGATTTCAACTACCCTACCATTAACTGGGAAAAGTACTCATGTACCAACTCCTTCGCTCAACACTTTCTGGAATTCATAAATTCCAATGCCCTGGATCAACTTATCCACACCCCCACCAGGGGCAACAGTATCCTAGACCTAGTCATTACCAACATGAGTGATTGGTGCTCCACACCTGAAGTCACCTCCTCGTTGGTCAGATCTGACCATAAGCTAATCACCCTAGATATCCACCCCCCCCACCCCCATTAAGGAAACCACTGTAAAACATTTCTCCAAAGCCAACTTCATGCTTCTTAAGACAGAAATGGCAAACTTCATGACACCCATGCAGAAGGACAATACTGTTATGACTCCTGAATCCTACACAAATGCACTCAATAAGCACTTACACAAGTACATAGATTGTGCTATTCCTAACAGAACCAAGATGCTGTCCTCCAAAAAAAGAAAGCCAATCTAGTGGTCCCCTGCCATAAACAAAGTCTACAACAGAAGGAAGAAACTGTTGCAAAAGAGAGTAAAATCCCATGAGTGGAGGAACTTCCCGGTCAGCCTCAGTAAGAAGATGAGATCCCTCATAAAATCCTCCAAAGCTAGCTATGAAAACAAATCACCACTGATTCTAAGGAAAACCACAAAGCATTCTATAGCTATGTCAATGATCTCAATGGCAACACCCAGATCTGCTCTGAGTTACAGCACAATGGCATGAAAATTACAGAGAAAACTGATATTGCCAACATCCTGGCAGATAGATTCAGTGCTAACTTTACCCCCCTTTCACCCCCTAAAGGGCCCATATCTATACCGGAAGACTGCAGAGTCCCTGTAATCACAACTATGCAGGTAAAAACTGCACTCTCTAAATCCAGAAACACAGCATCCACTGAACCGGACAACATCCCAGCCTGCATGTTACATGAACTTCAGAATGAACTGGCTCCCCATCTAAGCACCATGTTCAATCATAGCCTCATGTCAGGCTTTGTGCCCGCTGAACCGTGCACAGCAACAGTTATCCCTCTCCACAAAGGAGGAGCCACCACTGACCAAGGGAACTATCGCCCTATTAGCCCGATGAGCCTGGTCTGTAAGGCCATGGAATGTATCATCATGGAACTTATAAACAAAGACATTGGTAACCTCCAGACTCTGGACCCCACTCAGTTTGGGTTTGTGAAAGGCAGATCATGCCTCCTGAACCTGATCAACTTCTTTGAAGCAGTTACCAAAGCCATAGATGAGGGTAAGGTGGTTTGCGCAGCCTATCTTGACCTTGCCAAGGCTTTCAACACCATCCCCCATTCTGGAAATATAGATAAACTCACTAAATTAGGTATAAATCCCTATGTCACAAGATGGGTTGCCAACTGGCTCACTTGCAGAACCCACACTGTAAAAGTTGCAGACTCCAAATCTGACTTCAAACCAGTGACAAGTGGAATACCACAGGGTTCAGTCCTGGGTCCTCTCCTGTTTGGTATCTACTTCTCTGAAGTGCAGGCTAACACAGATGGTCTCTGGCTAATGAAGTTCGCAGATGAATGCAAACTAGGAGCCACAGTCAAGTCCCCAAATGATGTGGACATCCTACAGAAGGGCCTCACTGAGACAGATGCCTGGTGTCAGAGACATGGCCTCAACCTCAATACCAAAAAGTGTGTTGTCAACCCCTTTGGTAAAAATTCTGTGCCCATGAACTACCACATAGGCAGCAGTCTACTTAACACTGAATGTGTGATAAGAGACCTTGGGACCCAGGCGGACAGTAGTCTCTCCTTTGATAATCACATTGCCACAGTAGTCAGGAAATCCTTCTATGCAGCACACCTCATCATGAAAGGGTTCTCATCCAGGAAAAAAAGAGGTCATTGTTCCCCTCTACTCATTATTCATTAGACCATTATAGAGTACAATGCCCCTTTTGGAATGTACCTCACAAGACATCAAACAGATGCCCTACACTGACTGTCTCAAAAAACTCCAGCTTTACTTTGTAGCATATCACCTATTCCGAGGTGATCTCTGACTAACATACAAAGCTATGTCAAACCCAGAGCTGTTGGACCTGCTACACCTAAAGAAATCCCAATCCCTCTGAGCTACATGCTCGAGGGACCAAAACCTTGTCACCACAATAAACAGAACATGCTGGAGGGATAGATTCCTGTCTCAGAGACTTCCCATACTCTGGAGCAAACTACCCATCTATGTCAAGCAGAGCTCCTCATTAGCACTCTTCAAGAAATATCTTGATGAGTGGAAGGGAAATAGGAAATTCACCCTGAGGATCACTTCTGTGGCTCTGCTCAACGGGGGCACAGGAAAATAACTTTCTTGGGTGACGAAAGCCAGGGAATCTTGTTGATTAGGGCTACTTAGGCCCTTGGGCCGATAGCCTAGTACCTACCTATGAACCTATGAACCTATGAAAGGGGCGCTGAAGGAGACAGTTGAATGGGTGGTGCCAATGGGAAGGGGTGTGACCAACTAGAAATGGGTGGAGCTATGCTCAAAACCACAAAGACTGGGACTTTAATTAAATATGCTACCATGGGTGCCAAACCATCATTATGAGAGTCCAATCAAGACAAAATGAAGTGTAGAAAAATATATATTTCAATGCATTGGCTACATGACAGCTTACTTAATATCTAGATGGAAACAAAAAGGTTGTGAGGCATGAAAAAAATAAATTACTTTTTAAATACATTACTAGAATGCCAGTCAAAATCAAGTACAAGAAAACAAGCAGCACTCAACTCAAACCACTTCTCCTTGCACTGCAGTTCTAATTATAATTTATATTCAGCTTTATAAAAGTACCAAGTAACATGCTGAAAGTAGCAATCTCTGTGATGCCCCAACTTGTAAAAATATTTTTTATCCAAAAAAGACCTGCTGCCTGACAACAACTATCTACTTGTTTCATGGGGAAAGTGTGATCAAAATAAAACAATGAACAGCAAACAAGAAACAAGCTCAAGATAAATTGCTTAAAGGATTACTACACAGGTTATAGACCACAAATGGTAGACTGGCATTCTGTTTAGTTTACGGGTAAAGCTTGCAAAGACAGCTGCAAGTCTCCAACAAATGTAATGAGCTTCTGAAAATACTGTAATCCTGTCCTTTATTACAAATACTGTCATATGCATTTCAATACATAAGGCTTATACGTTATCTAGTTATGTAAATATTCTCTGCATGGCAACAACAAAAAGGCTTTCAATGTTGGTAAATCTTTAACAGTATGCTTATTAAAGCTTACTTGCATCTTACAATGTCAGACAAGCTTACCTGATGGTCATTAAAGCATTGCTACTTAAACATAGAGCAACAGGGACTGCAACAACATGCATTTTCTGAATAACAAGAAGCATAAGTCAACAGTATAAAAACATGACAGAAAACCAGAACATTCTGCAAAATCAATGACAGATGAAAAGCCATTGTAGTACTTGTGTCTACCTTGGATGGGGGGATACTCTGCACACTTACACTGCATAACTGCTCCTTGCCTTGCTTGGACACATCCAGAGTTACTACATGGGGGAGTGGGGTGCAACAAGTATGTCACAATTTGAAATGTCCCTGGCTGACACATTTGTCAAACCTCTCAACCTCAGAGCAAGAAATCTGGACAAAGCCATTAACAAAAGTGGGGCAAAGGCCCAAAAATAAGGACAATTTTTAACTATTGCTCTTATAAACTTAGAAAGATAATAGAATAGTAGGTCTTGCATTAGTATGAATTTTCTGAAGGGTATGAAATCTGAAACTCAAATGTCTGTCATTATTTTCTAACTTCAGTCTTTAATGATTTGCTACTAATTTGCCAGAAAACCACAATTTTATGAAAAATGGACAAACAATGTGATGCAAAAATATAAAATAGCCACACAATACAGCTGGGAACCTATCAAAGAAGGGACACTTTTTTAATATTAGTACTGTTAAGTTGAGCAGCTGACAAAACAAGAGAATCTACATGCATTTCTGAAATTAAAGTAATCTATAACTCTGATCATTACAATTCTTTATTAATTGTAAATCCTCCACATTTTCTTCCAAAATTTCCATTTTGTGAAGGGATTATTAAGGGGAGAGCAACATTTTGAGCCAAAGTCGGGGACAGTTAAGAGGTATGGATATACCTAATTCTATAAAGCTATTTATTTACATACCTCTCAACCTCTTAATGCAGGAAATCTGGACAAGGCCAAATATATTTGGGGAACATACAGACAGTACTAAAAATTGCTCTTGCATAAACTTAAGACAGTTGACAGAATAACAAGTCTTGCTTTGGCATGCATTTTTCTGAAGGATATGAAGTCGGAAACTCAATGTTTGTCATTATTTAGTGACTTCATTCCTAAATAATTTGCCAGAAAACCACAAATTTTATGAGGAACAAACCAAAAATAGGAAGCAAAAGTCTATTAATTCTGTGAAAATCTGGACAGTGGAGAGGTATAGTTCAGCCGGTGTTTGCCGCCCTTCCCCCCTCACAAAATTATGGTCGAATGGGGCCTTCCTCTACAGCCATTCCAATGTCCCATTACTTGGCTATTTCACCACATTTACCATAAACACTGTAATATGCATACTGTTTTACTTCTATGATGATCTGGATTTCATTTAAGTTTTATTTTACATTTTACACCACAAACACTAATAGACATCTGCTAAACAAAGCAATGCTGTCTCACAATGACAATAGACTTAGCATTAAACTTCTCTGCCCTTGACATTCACATTAATTGAAACAACATTGAAACCCACATTCAAAGAAAATACATCTGGCCAGTGGCAGGTAAAGATTAACTATGGCTGTTTTCAAATCATAGGCCCCTTGCACATGAAACATACATGTGTTATTTGATATACCTTCCTGATTGTATTAAATTATATTTCTTGTATAATACAGTACAGTTGTTAGAGGTCATTTTAAATTTATTGTTTTGAACATTTTTCCAGTAAACAATCAAACAAATTGCATGCACAAATAATGACAAAACTGTCCAGTTCAGAACATTTCCATCATAAAAGTCTACTCAAACTTCTACAATCCACTAGTATCAGTAAATATGCACAATCTCTGCAGAAGTAAAAGTCATCTAAATAATTCCACATTAAAGAGATCTGTAACTAATGAAGAGGTTGCTGCAAGCAAATACATTTATATATCATTGTTTCATCTACAAATAAAGTGTCTGCTGCCCTTGAGGAATAAATTGCCCATGTTACATTAAAAAATGATAAGTTAGTAATATTGTAATAGGGAATGGATGGCAAACTGAAAACAGGTTGATAGTTACTAGGTATCTGTGCCAAAAAGGACATTCTCAGGACTGCAGCATCCACCCCCTTTAAAAGTACAACACAGTACAGTATCAGCAATGCATCTAAATACTGTGGGAGTAGAACTCACAGCCTTCTGCATCTAAAGCAAACACACTACCTGTTGAGCTATTAACAATGCAAACAGACTCAGTATAAGCAGCACTAAACTTCTCTTCCCCTCTCGCTTAGCTCCTTGTAAAATTCACTTGTCATACTTATAATGCACAGAACAAAACCAAAACTTGTCACTCAACTGCATCTCTCAACTTTGCAGCACATGAGCACAAGAAATCTGGAAAATGCCAAAATCTATTGGTGGGGGAGGGACAAAAGCCCAAAAACCAGGGACACATTTTAAACATTGCTTGTATAACTTTGGAAAGTTGCTAGAATAAAATGCTGTACTACCACCATGCATTTCACTGTCAAGTCTTGAACCCAGAACCCTGTGCCCTATAGTCAGAGCAACATGCCACTATGGCAAATCAGCTATTTCTTGAAAGGCAGGAAGACTGAAACTTAAATGGCTATCATTTAGTGAATTCAGTTCTCAGCATAGCTCTCAATGTCTTAGCACAAAACACCTGGACAAAGCCAATAATGGGGGAATACAGCCCCCAAACATATTCAATGAATTCAGTTCTCACCATAGCTCTCAACCTCTTAGCAAAAAAACACCTGCACAAAGCCAATAGTGGGGGAATTCAGCCCCAAACACAAGGGCAAATTTCAAATACTGATCTTATAAAGTGAAACAATAAGTGAGAAGGCTGCTGAAAAACTAATTAGTAAAAACAAAATGAAAAATCCAGCAAAGCTAGAACTTCCACTGAGTGACCTTCCAAATCTCAGAAGCACATGGGATATATGCAAATGATCCTTATGAACATCAGGTGTTTCAGCTAGTTGGCGATTCTGAATGCCCCATGACTTTTTTCGTCACTTTACTGGATAATTTCAGAACAATAAATCCAAACGCCACTAGCTGTGGTTATGCATAGCTTGGTCTTGTTATGACCACATCAGCATGGCACAAGCAGAGTGTTTGACTAAGCATTAGAAACACAGGGCTGTTATATCCAGCTGATGTCCATTATCATTAGGGTCACTGCAAAAATATCCCAAACAACAAACTAAAGCAATGAGTGAGAAGATCACTGAAAAACTAATCAGTCAAAACAAAATGAAACCTCCAGCAAAGCTAGGACTTCCACTGAGTGACCTCCCAAACCTCTTGTATCAGAGGCACATGGGATATATGCAAATGATCCTTATGAATATCAGGTGTTTCAGCTAAGGATCATCATCAAGAGTGTGTGTATTTGGCAGAGCCTGAATGGCTAGCTGAAAAGCAGCATTTTTTAGAGCTCCATAGATTAGTACTAAATTCAGGAAATTAAATTAACTATTACTAACAAAAATACTACAAATATTTAGTTAATAGTCTAAAGCAACTAAATATAAATTTTGGTGGATTTCTAAAATAAATTTCCTGTCAAATTACTTAGAAGTCTATACACAGCATATGAAGAGATGAGCAACCTAAAGAATTCTCATGCTGACTTGACACTAAAAAAGGAACTACAACTGGTGACTACCACATTACAAGAATTATCAACAAAAATGGATGATTTTAAGATTAATCTACAGAACCTAGAAGAGAACTTACAGAAGCAAACAGAAGTCTTCAAAGAAATACTTCAGCAGCACCAGTCAAAGTTAACAAACATTGAAACTTCTTTGACTGACATTGATCAAAGGCTCAAAGAGGAGGAAACACAAACAGAGTTTCTCTTGAAGCAAAATACCTGGTTATCTAACAAACTAGATGATCTTGAAAATAGAGAGAAGGTCAAACATCATTATTTTTGGTTTACTGAGAAAGCAGAAGGAGGGAACACTATATCTTTCCTAAACTCTTGGATACCAGAGGTTATAAATCTTAAAGAAGGTTTTTCCTTTAGGATAGAAAGGGCCCATCGTGCTCTTGGGAATAGAACTTCAGCAACAACTTCAGCAACATCCGTCATACCACCAAGATCAATTATAGTAAAATTCTTATTTTTTATGGACAAAGAACTGGTGTTAAAAACCAGAACACATTAAGATTTGACAATGACTACTCCACTAAAGTGCTGGAACAGAGAAAAAAGGTATGGCCTCTAATAAAAACTCTAAAACAGAATAATATTAAAGCTCAAATAGCCTTTCCTGCAAAAATTAAAATAATGCACCTAAGTGACATCAGAACCTTCAACACTCTGGAAGAAGCTGTGCATTTCATTCAAAACAATAACATTATAACCATTTCTGAAGATATGGAATGGGCATCCCCATCCCTGAAGAGAACCACTGACAAAAATGGCTGGACTGATGTCAAAAAAAAAGAATCAGAAAACTGAATCCAAAGTACCAACTTCTATGAAATCTCTCAAAGTGTCAACTGCAACCTAACTATTAAATGCATCTAAATGGTCTCACTATGTATTAATACCTTTAATCTCATGCATTTATTCACAACACATATATACAAGAAAAGGTATGTTTCCTATAACTATTTATAAATGTCTTATCATCCTATTAAGATTCTCTTCTTCTCTTTGTTTTAATAAATAAATATTAAACATTTCTACTACTTAATATAGCTATTTATTTAATCTAGTAATATCAAAGTTAAATTATTATGTTTTATAACTATGTTTTTCAGCCTACTAGCGTCATGTCTATTATTTAATTAGTTAATTTCCTTTTATTAAAATGCTTATTGTTATTTTCAGTCTGAATCTCATACAGTAGCACTTATAGCCTTTTTAGACTATATTAATGAAATGATCCTCGTAGCTATGAAACATTACCATTTTAAATGGAGAAATGCTATTGAGATCTGTCAGTTAAAATTAAAGTAACAAGAAGGTATTTCCTCATTGCTGAAGTGAATGAGGATGTTAAGAAAGAGACTCGTTTCGAGTTGCAGTTATTACATGCAGTAAATTGTCTATAACATAAAACTGGAGTTTACCTTGCTTATCATTTAGTAATGGTAGAGTAAATATATATATATATATATATATTAATATATATATATATATATATATATATATATATATATATACTTTATCTGATTGGCTTTGATTGTTCCAAATTGTTGTGAGGTTGTCAGTCTAGGTGCGTATAAAACAGTTATTTACTTTTTTTTCTCCATTTTTGTTTTTACATTTTAAATATGCTACCTAAATTTCATTCCATGTTAAAACGTTAGATCGATTAGTAACTAACATAATGTGATTGAGAACAGTATAGAATTATTTGAATTAAGTGAAAATGAATGTCCTGCCTTTGGACGATGCATTAGTGCATTAGAGTAATGTATGGAAGAGGTGATCTAACGAACTGCAAATACACACAGACTACACATTAATTTATATTCATTACAGTATTAAAACATCAACTTCCTTCCCTGGCATAAATGATAATTATTGCATACCTATTTATTTTGACCTTTGTTATACTGCCCACAGCCTATTGCATAATATATACATTGCAGTCATTGATAATTAGCTGGGGTCTTCGCAATGGCCTTAAACAATGTGTATGCTTCTGGAGAGTATTGCCGTAATCATCGCTGTTGGTATTATGGTGAAAAACATATTTTTTTGCTTTTAGCCTCAGATGCACTGATGAAGAAAGGTTGTACACCAGGGTTATGCCCTATTTGAAATCTTGTCCGGTCTGTCATTGTGTGCTTGCTGCAAGGACTGGGACTATTGTTGCAGCTAGAGGAAAAAATTGTTACTGAAAGTAGGGCTTGGGTTTCTTAGATGGCTGCATTACTGAAATAGTTGTTACTTGGAATGGCTTGACGATTGTTCCTATTTCGGGAAGTTGGCTGACAGTGGAGTGATTTTCTGGGCAGGGTTTGTTGAAGTATCTGGCAATCTCTACTTATCGGGGATAATTGGTGGGATTTCTCTGTGGAATAGAGGCCGGGAACTGTTGTAATTCTGGTGTTGTACTGCTTTGCCTTCTGAATTGATAATGAATGGTGCGTTTGTTTTTGGTTGTATTTGCAGATTATGTGGAACTGATATACAATTGTGTCGGGTCAGATTGGAGAAGCACTGTTGGTCGAGTGAATTGGTGTTGTATGAGGTCAGATAGTATGCAGAGTGTGGGGTTAAAGGTGCAATGGGCATGATGTGAGCTGACCCTGGTGTCTTTGGGTCAGGAGTGGTGTGCTCCTTGCGAGGGAGAGTGTCAGTGTTTTGAGACTTTTTTTTTTCTTTCTCTCTTCCGTTTTCACAGCAGTTGTTTGAGCGGGAAATAAGTGCTTGTGAAGTTTTATAAGTCTATTTAGACTGTAGTTTGCACAAGCTAGGGAAAACGTTTTCTCCTATCTTTACAATCGCAAAGTAGTTTAATGGTGTCATAACAATGAGTAGATAAGGTTTTGATTGGCTGTTGGTATACTCGTACCCTACAGAAGCACGTTCACAACACACTTTAGGAAACAAGCTAGATTTCCCTTATCTAGTTATACCCCGTACAAGAGAATATAAAATTAAATCTGATTGTTGTTTGAACCATATTTTAACAAAACCATTATTAAAGTAAACCAAGCAACTAAAATGATATAAGTACCTGATCAACACATGCATAGAAACTACTATGCTTTACACCACTTAGATAATTTAAACATATGCATTTTTTGACTGCCTTTCTAAAGCATTACTATAACTATTACCTGAAATATAATAAGATTAAGCCTATGTTCAGATTATAAGGTAATTATACAGTCTCTTTTAAATCTGATGAATAGTTCTTGAAAGTATATGTTTATATATTATAAGATGTGATATTCTTTTTTAATTTATGTTATTGCTTGCAAGCCTTGTGATTAAGGATTAAAGTGTCTGTGTGTTTAAACAAGTGAATTCATATCCAATATGGAAAGTTATGTTGATACAATGAGCTGCATAAGTTAATAATTAGTATAATTCAACTGCATTTGTTTTCTATGTTAAGATGGTAATGATGTAGTAGTTAATTCATATTAAACAATGCCTTCTACAACCAAATGTTTTTAAATCACAATAATAGTTGTTTATTAGACTTCTTGATTATTTACAGTATATATGGAGCTCAAAGGAATGGGAAAAGGAAGTTAGAGTGATAGTTCACCAGATGTTTCAATCTGTTGAACTAGGAATGTATTTCATTCCATGGTGGGTAGGGATTAATGAGCTAACTACTTTAACTTTAGTATTTATTTTAGTTTTTAAATTGTTCATTATTTTTACCGAGCCTGATGTATACTTATTGAGTACCTTAGTGATAACATGCTTCACTGATATAATTGGTTATGTACTAATGAATAATACTTTATTTTTAAGGAGGGGATAATTTCAGGTAAAGTCAATGACACCTTTAAATATTTCCTCAAAATAATTTGATATGGATCTTTCTATATTATCATTAAACATTAATGGTCTAAATAGTCCAAATAAAAGATCTAACTTACTAAGATATCAAAACTTAAACAGATCACACAAATATTTTTTTACAGGAAACACATTTCAAGAGTAATGATAATTTCACATGGAACCCAAGTGAGTTCAAGACCTTAGCATGTTCCAATTTTAAAACAAAGAAGAGGGGGGTAATCATTCTATGGAGAAACAATTTATTAAATCCTGAAATAATACATAAATATATAGACAATGAGGGCCTTATAGCTATAGTCATTCTGAAGTTTAGTAACAGGTTGTGGACACTAGTAAACCTATATTGGTTTCTGGGTATTGGGATGGGGACAGTCAAAAAGCATTTAGATCAAATTACAAGCATATTTAAAGGTAATTTAATAATAGGGGGGACTTTAATTGTATTACAGATATGTCTGAAAATACTAATAAAAAAATCTCCATGTCTAACAGCTACTGCAAAATTACTAAAAAAATGGACTGAATCCTTAATATTAAAAGATACCTTTAATATTATAGATAGTAATTCCTTGGTATTCTCCCATCAAGATTATATATATGGTACCCAAACCAGAATTGATAAGATATATATTTCCCAGGATCTTCAAGCAAAAATTACTTCCTTTACAATAATTCCTTGCCCCCTCTCAGATCATAATTCTGTAGTTCTAAAAGTGCAAATAAATTTTAAATCACTTGCTTTTCTTACTAGAATTCCTTCATATATTACACAAATTAAAGAATTTAAGCAATGGTTAGTGAATGAACTCAATTTCTTTGTAGATGTAAACTACAACTCGGAAGCAAATATAATAATGGTATGGGATTCATTAAAAGCTTGTATCTATGGAAAAAACAATTGCTTGGTATAAAAATAAAATCAAGGAATGGGAATCAGAACTTCAAGAACTACAAAAGAAGCTCACATTATTTAAATCTAAAAAATCTCCTAATTTATTAGAGAATAAGAAGACAATAGAAGACTTAAATAAAAGATATATTGAAATCTTAAATCACAAAACTAATTTAGCCATGGAGAGGTTAAAAATAAATTCTTATGCCACCTTTCCAAAACACTTACATAACTTATCTGTTAAAGTTAAAACGCAATCTAAAGCTAATACTATTGTTAATATACTACATGAAAAAAAGTAAGAACATTTCAGAAATAGGAGATATTCTAGATGCTTTCAAGTGTCATTTCAAAAATCATTTTAAAAATAACAATAATTTGCCAGAACATCCCCTTTTAGAAAATGTGTTTTTAAATATTAAACCAATCCCTGAAAGTTTACAAAATGAATTACAAAAATCCATTGCGCACAAAGAAGTCATAGATACAATCAAAGAAAGTAAAACTAGTAAATCTCCCAGAATGGATGGCTTAATCACAGAAATTTACAAACTATTCCCCAAAAATATAACCTCATTACTACATAAAACATTTATTGAAATTCAAACTCATGCATTAATTCCTCCTTCATGGAGATACTCCTTAAGCATACCCATTTTAAAAGAAAACAAGGATGATAGTCAATGCAGCTCATATAGGCCAATTTTATTATTAAATAATGATTATAAACTATTTATGTCTATATTGGTTAAAAAAATAAAAAATCATATGAATGAAATTATCAACTATGACCAAAATGGGTTTATACAAAATAGACATCCACATGATAACATTAAAAGAATATTGACATTAATTGATTATTTAAACAAAGAAAATATAGAAACTTTTTAACTGGACTAGATATTGAGAAAGCTTTCGATTCCTTGAACTGGGATTATTTAATTAAAATCTTAGAAGCTTATAAATTTCCCATCTCCTTCATTACATTTATTAAAAAGGTTTATGAAAACAATTTAACCTATGTTAAATTAGGACCCTTTACCTCAGAAGCTATACAAGTTATGAGAGATACTAAACAAGGATGCCCTATGTCACCCATTTTATTTGCATTAGCTATAGAACTATTGGCAATATTAATACAAAACAATTCAAAGATAAAAGGAATAAATATATTTGGTCAATATAACTCCAAGATCATGCTCTTTGCTGATGACATACTTCTTACACTATTAAATTCAAAAGAAACAGTTGAATTAGATAATCTGATAAAGCTATTTCATAAGATCTCAGGACTCCGATTTAATAAACAAAAGCCTAAATACTTATTATTAAATAAAAAAAAGGATTTTCACATAGATAAGAATCATATCATAGGAGAACATGTCTCAACAATAAAATACTTAGGGATAGACTTGTGTGAAAATGTTCAAGATATATTGAATATTAATTATAGAAGGATCTTAGCTACAATAGACTCTCTAGTGGGTAAATATAATAAGTTATTTATAGTTTTTGAAAATAGATTACAGTTAATTAAAATGATTCTTCTCCCTAAAATTGTGTATGTTGTACAAGCCACTTTGTTAATTCCTGAGAAAACTCACCTTAACAAAATAACATCAATATTGCTAAGATTTATGTGGTTTCCTAAAAGAAACAAAATTGCATATACCCATCATATCAGACAATGGGACCAGGGAGGAATAAATTTCCCAGATATTGAATCTTATATAAGAGCAACTTTACTTAAAATTGTGGTTGAATGGATCAATCCAAATTATATGTCTAATTGGAAATTGTTACATACAACTATAATAATAAATTAAAATAATTTACTTAAAAATTCTACTTTTCTAGACAAGGACAATAGATTATGGTGCACACTGGCCTTAAATTATCAATACAATATAACTAAACTAACTAGGACAAATTTACTCAGCACAGCTCCTCGTGGTATCCAGCAGAGTTCCTAGAGCAGCAGAGAAAGGAAAAAAACAACTTTCCAGGTTTTAAGTATTTTTTCTTGCATTTTTCGACCATTTGTGTTATTCAACGACTGTTTCTGTCTATTTTATAGTGGTATTACCTGTTTTTCCTGTTTTTATAAGCTTTAATTGTTGGTTGCACTTCTTAGTTTAAGTTTGCTTAAAAGTTAAACTACAGGCTAATACACTCAAGTGTACTAGCTTTTGATAGCATTTAATCGAAAAGCAAAGCATTTATTGTGTTTTCTGTTCTGTCTGTGAAAAAAAACTTGAAAAAAAAAACAAAAAAAATATTCTTGTTCTCCTAACTTTCCTGGCTAGTTTGTTCCAGTGATCAGATTTTGCTGATCCCTGGGCTTTGTCTTGGTTCCTGTACTTCTCCATTTTCTTTGTTTGGTCAGGGGGAAGTTTCTTTACTCACCAGTGGGAGTGGGGAGTACTGAGCTGCCTGTTTGTCCTCAGAGGAGTGGTTTAAGACAGTAACTTGTAGTTCAGTGGCCATTTTGGGTCATTTCCTGCCTTTTCCAGCCCCCAGTTGCCACTAGAGCAGCATCGGGCAGCGCCGGTTTAACAAGGTTAAACTTTTTCTGGCTCCATAAAGTCTTTTCTTCATTTTTTCCCTTAGAACTGCTCTACTAGTAAACTAAACAGTATATCCCTTGACTAAAAAGTGCAGCACTTGTTCCTAAAAGTTTTTTTTTTTTTTTCTCAAAAAAAAAAAAAAAAGCTCAGCACTTGTCACTTCCATATTATACAAAGTCCCTCACTTGCGAAACCCCCCCCAGGAGTACCCACTTCCTTACTAAGTCCTCTCTTATTCAGTCTCATACCTAACTTCTTAATTTTTCTAGCATGTCGAAGGGCCAGATGCTGGCGTCCTCTCCTGCCCAGTTGGTGAATCTGGGAATATTGAGGCAATGTTACAATTGCCTCATGTACACAGACAACCCTCTCCTCCTCCCACATAACACAAATACTTGCGAGAGATGCAGCTATTTAGCCAAACTGGAGGCTGAGCTCTCACAACTCAGGACTGGCAAGACCAGACAGGAGGAGAAGGAAACTACACACACACCACAAAACCAGCCTCACATAATGCTACCACACCACTGAATCAAACACATAAACACACAAAGACATACTCGGAGGCTCTGAGTAAAAATTTACCTAAACAGCAGAGGCCTCCAAAGCAGACACCCAAACAACTGCTACCTCAAGACACCCCACAAGCAACACATAAACCACAAAATCAGTGTGCAAAGCAGTCACAGCCCTTAAGGCCAAATACAACACCAAACATACTTGTCATAGGTGACTCCATAGTCAGACACAGTGACGTCCCACTCACCAGGCTGAACAAGGAGAGGGTCACAGTAAGCTGCCTATCAGGCGCTAGAATCCGCTACATAACACAAGCACTCGGGTCATTCCATGGCAGGTACAAATATGACACAGTCATTGTCCATGCTGGTGTGAACGACCTGAGACGTACCTCCCTGGACTACATGAAAAGAGACATAGAGGAGCTCTCTGATTATGTAGCCCAGGCAGGTATGACCCTGACCCTGAGCAGTATCCTTCCTTCACCGAGAATGATGCCACAATATAGAGACAAGATGATCAGCTTTAACAATTGGCTTAATGTCTGGTGTCATTCAAAGGGGATCCAGTGTCTGTCTGCCTGGGATGACATGCTTGACAAGCCACGCTGCTTCGCAAGGGACGGCTTGCACCTGTCACCCCTGGGATTCCGGATATTGGCTAAGGCTCTTGCCAACCCCATAGTGCTTTTTTTAGGCAAGGCTCAAATTCTAAACCTACCACCCTAGAAAACAAAAATGGGAAGAAACTGAGGGTAATGCTGCTCAATGCCAGAAGTCTAAATCTCAAAATGCATGCACTCGAGGCCCTTCTCAGTATGGAGAACATCGATGTCTGTGCTGTAACTGAAACCTGGTTCAAGGCTCCTGAGAGCACCCCGGCACTATTAGGTTTTACCTCATATCATGCATTCCGGCCCCAAAATCCGGACCACACCTCAAAAGGAGGGGGTGTATCCATATTCATAAAGGATACCCACACCTCCAGGTTGGTGGCAATGCACGAAGCTTCGGAAACCATCCAGGTGCAACTAACCATAGGCAAAACTGCTCTACAAATTGTAGCATGCTACAGGCCACCCTCTCAAACTCAGGAACCCCACACAGCCTTCCTGAAGACACTGGAGGGTATAAATTTATCTCCAAACACCATCATATTGGGTGACTTCAACTACCCGAATATAGACTGGGAACATTACTCAAGCCCTAACTTTCTAGCCCAACGGTTCCTGGAGTTCATAAATTCAAATGCCATGGAACAGCTAGTCACTGTTCCCACGAGAGGAGAAAATATACTAGATCTCATTATCACAAACATGGGGACAAAATGCTCCACCACGGAAGTATATCCCTCATTGGTGAGATCTGATCATAAACTAATGTCACTGGAAATCCACATCCCGGCCCCACCCCAAACAAAAAAGACCACAGTGAAGAACTTCTCAAAAGCAAACTTCACACTACTCAAGACTGGTGTGGTATCCTTCAAGGCCCCTGAGCCAGTGGAAACCACAACCCAAGCTGCGGAAGCCCTTACAAATGCCTTCTATGAACACCTCCAGGACTGCATGGATCAGGCAATCCCAAATAAAACCAAGACTCTTTCCACAAAGGGCAAACGTCCAGTCTGGTGGACCCCAGCCATTAACAAACTTTACAATAAGAGGAGAAAGCTATTACATGATAGAACAAAATCCATAAAGGGAAGTCACCCCTGATCATTATTAGTAAAAAAATACGAGCACTCATAAAATCAACTAAGGCCAATTTTGAGAGAAAAATAGCCATGGATTCAAAGGACAATCATAAGGCCTTTTTCAGCTATGTTAGGAACCTGAGTGGAAACTCCCAGATATGCTCAGAATTAGTCCAAAATGATACAAAAATCACTGAACCCACAGACATTGCCAACATACTGGCAGACAGGTTCAGTGCAAACTTTACCCCCCTCTCCCCCCCTAAAGGAGAGATAACTATCCCAGCGGAGTGCAGCCTCCCAGACATCTTAAATGCGTAGGTGAAAGCTGCTCTCTCTAAAGCTAAAAACACAGCATCAATGGGACCGGATGGTGTCCCCGGCTGTGTGCTACACGAGCTAAATGAGGAATTAAACCCGCATTTAAGGCAGCTGTTTAATCTCAGCCTTACCACAGGATACGTGCCCAAGGAGTGGCGTACGGCAACTGTGGTCCCACTCCACAAAGGCGGTGCCTCTACGGACCCTGGTAATTACCGCCCCATACCGCACTAAACACTTTAAAACCGACCTTTTTCAGAACGAACTCAGAACTTGCAACTGGAACCCTTTAAAGACTCTTCCACTTAATGAAGCAGTATTATTCTTTAATTCTACTTTCCTTTCTATTCTAGACAATCATGCTCCCGAACGCACTATTAGAATGAAATCTAATACAGCCCCTTGGCTCTCAAATGAAACTAGAAAACTAATATTCTCCAAAAATAAGCTCTGGAACAAATGGCGATCCCATAGAATCAGCTCTGATTTTCATCACTTTCGCCAACTTAGAAATCTTACCAAAAAAGCCATCCTCACTGATAAAAGAAAGTTCTACTGCAACCTACAACAAACTAACCTAAATAAACCCAAACAATTCTGGTCTTCTATTAATAGACTCCTTTCTCCTGGTACTGCTAAAACTCCCTCCCCACTAAATGCCAACCCAGACACCCCTCTTCAAACTGCAAATACTTTTAACTCATTCTTCTCTGATACTATTCAATCTCTCGCCAGACAATTAAATACTAATAACTTTTATCCTCCTAACAATCACTTAAACTCTAACTGTAGCTTCTCTTTACAACCCATCTCTACCTCTACCATCTTCAAACTACTTCTCAAACTCAAACCATGTACTCCCTCTGCTGACAAGCTCCCTCCCCTATTCTTACAAAAAGCAGCCAAAGTAATTGCGTACCCAATTTCTTTACTCATAAATAGAACCATCCAAGAAGGAACCATCCCTCCTATCTGGAAAATTTCTCATATTATCCCACTACATAAAGGTGGTAACTCTACTGATTATTCCAACTTTAGACCTATTGCTCTTCTCTCTCCATTAGCAAAAATTATGGAGAAATGTATACATCAGCAACTGGTACAGTACCTATCTATTCACAATATTTTAGCTCACTGTCAGCATGGCTTTAGACCACACCATAGTACTACCACTGCCCTCCTTTCCTTTGCAGACACCATTAACAGCAATCGCAACAAGAACCTACTCTCTTCTGCCCTATTCATTGACCTCTCTAAAGCTTTTGACATGGTCAACCACTCTTCTCTAATTAGCATTCTCAACTCCCTCTCATTTGACAGCCTTGCCATCAACTGGTTTACATCATACCTCAGTAACAGACAACAAGCCGTTCTTTGGGAAAACCATATCTCCTCCTTACTTCCCATTGCAATAGGTGTCCCTCAAGGCTCTATCCTTGGCCCTCTCCTGTTCTCCCTCTACATTAATGATCTCCACTCTGTAATTCCTCAAGCTACCTGCATTCAATATGCAGACGACTCGACTATCATTTGTTCAGCATCCACCTCTTCTGATCTAACCACTCTAACTCAAACTACATTCAACACTGTAGAAACATGGTTTACTAGACGGTATCTACTTCTCAATGCCAAAAAAAACAAACTTCTCCTCTTCACCCCCACCACTCGTACCTCTACACTTAACTTCTCTATCTATTCAAACAACAAAACTATCATCTCTCCTGACTCCACAACAAAACTACTTGGTGTTACCATTGATAACAACCTCTCTTTTGACCAACACATCAACAACATCATCAAAACTGTTAACAGAAAAATTGGATCTTTATACCGTATAAAACCATTTCTTACCCCATCAACTAAGGCTACTATTGCTCACTCCCATCTTATATCAACTCTTTTCTATGCCTCTCCTATCTTCACCAACCTTAAAAAAACAAACCTAAACAAACTAGCAACTTGCTATAATAACATTGCCCGCTTCGCCACTGGTAACCCTTTTAGAACACATCACTGCCTCAATTTGAAACAGTTAGGCTGGCTGGAACTACAAAACTATATTAATATTTCACAACTTACAATTGCCCACAAATTACTGTACCAACCTAGCAACACACCTATACTTTCACAACTTCTACTCCATTATAACAATCTCACCTCTCTTCGTTCCTCCTGTAAACTGATGACCAAACCCATAAAGGCCCACAACTTAGCTGGTGACTCTCTTTTCACCAATACTGTAGGCAGAGTATGGAATTTGCTGCCTACAGAGTTAACACTAATCTCATCCCTACCCCTCTTCAAACAACAAATCAAACTACATTTCCAAAACCACTGGCTCTGTTCTTGTAATACTCCAGGCTGACTTCCCTCTCCTTACTCTCTCCTTACCTTTTACCCTTCTTTCTGCCTCAAATCAAACTTCTACCCTGCTTCCCTTCCCAGCTGTCCTCTTATGCTCTGACCTACATCTACTATCTCTCCCACCTCGTCTTGACTGTCTTCTTTCTTCTCCTCTCTTTCTTATGATTCTGGCCTTGTGCCTTATCTTTTCTTTCCTTCATACTCCTTCCACTTCCCTTCCCTTCGAGCTTTTACTGTAATCTGCTTGGCTGTTGCCTTACTGCATTACCTTTTGCTTTAGGTAACCTTGCTTTGAAGACGACAGAACATTGTGTATGAGTTTAAATTGTTGAGTTCCTTTAATGTATGCTGATTTTGACTACAAGTTGATTTAAATGTATATTTTATGTGTAAGTCTTTATTAACAATTTGTCTATCTGTATTGCTAATGTTATGTGTGGAGCTTTTCTCCCCGGGCCTCTACTGAAAATGGACATATATCCAGTTGGACTAGCCCGGTCAACAAATGTAAAATAAAATAAAAATAAAAATAAGCTTAACAAGTCTAGTCTGCAAAGCTATGGAGAGGATCATAATGGAGCTCATAAACAAAGATATAGGGGACTTGCAGACATTGGACCCGACCCTGTTTGGCTTCGTCAAGGGCAGATCATGCCTTTTGAACTTGGTCGACTTCTTCAAAACAGTCACCAAGGCCATTGATGAGGGAAAGGCAGTCCATACAGCCTACCTTGACCTTGCAAAGGCTTTCGACACAATACCCCACTCAGGTATTGTAGAAAAACTTACCAGCTTAAATGTAAACCATATGTCACAAGATGGGTTGCAAACTGGCTTAAGGACAGAACCCACAGGGTTAGAGTTGCTGGCGCTATGTCAGACTCAAGCCGGTCACAAGTGGTGTCCCACAGGGCTCGGTCCTTGGCCCCCTATTGTTCGGCATCTACTTCTCAGAAGTACAGGCCAATATGGGAGGACTTTGGCTGACAAAGTTTGCAGACGACTGCAAACTGGGCGCCATAGTGGAAAGTGCATCGGACACGGATATCCTTCAGAAGGGACTCACGGAAACAGATAGCTGGTGCCAGAGCCATGGCCTGAAGTTAAATGCCAAAAAATGTATAGTCATACCCTTCGGGAAAAACAAGGTAACCCCAAGCTACCATATAGGCAGCAATCCACTAAGCACAGAAGAGGTTATCAGGGACCTGGGGACCCAGGTTGACAGTGGCCTTTCTTTTGACACTCACATTGCTAAAGTGGTTAGAAAGACCTTCTACATTGCCCACCTGATCATGAAGAGATTCACATCCAGATCTAGTGAGGTCATTGTTCCCCTGTACTCTTCACTTATCAGACCAATGATCGAGTACAATGCCCCATTCGGGATGTATCTCACCCGACATCTGCAGCAATTGGAGAGACCCCAAAAGTTCCTCACCAAAAGGATAAAGGGACTCCAAAATCTGTCATATGCTGCCAGATTGAAGAAACTCCAGCTCTATTCAGTTGCATACCATCTGCTCAGAGGTGACATGTGCCTGACATACAAGGCCATGTCCAACCCGCAATTAATGGACATGCTCCACCTCAAAAAATCCAAATCCACCAAAACCACTAGAGCAAGCGACTTAAACCTTAGCACGGATATAAATAGGATGTGCTGGAGGGATAGATTTATCACTCAGAGACTCCCTATGCTGTGGAATAAAATCCCGGTCCATGTGAGGCAGAGCACCTCGTTAGCTCTGTTCAAGAGAAATCTTGACCTGTGGATGGGAGATCGTAGGTTTACCCCGGGAATCATCTCTGTGTCACTGCTGGACAGAGGCACAACAAACTAATGGGCACAGTATTTTTTCATATAAGGGGTGGCGTAAGCCACAAAACTTTGGGCTAGGCTTATAAATGCCTTAGGGCAGATAGCCTAGTATAAACCTATGAACCTATGAACCTATAATAAATCATTTATTTGACTATTTTAGGAAATTTACAAACATGAATATGGATTTAAAGCTTTGGTTTGCAACATTAATTCCCTTCAGCATTACTAAAAACTTTCCAGATAGAATTCATAGAGATATATTCCTCTCTTGGGAACATAAAAATCTAATATTTTGGTTACACTGTCCAAAAAATCAGCAAGTATGGGATTTACAATATATGATGTCAACTTACAAAGTGAATTCTCATGAATGGTTAATGCTTCAGAATATATTGACATACTCCAAGGATCTATGTAGGATAATAAATAATTCTTCTTTTTCAAATACACCAAATTTTATATCTAGACTGTTTGAAATATTATATAATAATAAAAAATTGGAACATGGTACTTCATATTTATATAATCTAATAAAAAATTACAAAACACAACCTAAACCAGCATATTGGCAATATATTACTAAAGGATATATGATTCAGTTAACCTCAGAAAATAAATCTAATTTACTTCTCTCAGTAAAATTAACTTCTTGTTCTCATTATTGGAGAATATTTACCTGGAAATTCCTTCATAGATCCTTTTTAACCCCTGATAAAGTTTCAAAAATCAATCCTTCTAATGATGGGTTATGCTGGAGATGTCAACAGTATAATAAAGCTGATTGGTCTCACATTTTCTGTGACTGTATAAAAATTAAACCCTTTTGGGAAAGTATTAACAATTTCTTGCAGGCTATTTATACAGATAATTTTGTCATGACCAAGGCTTTGTTATTACTGAATATAACTAATAATGCTTATTCTTCAAATAAGACTGACCTTCATATGCTTTGGACTATACTAGCTATAGCTAGGAAATGCATAACAAAGAGATGGAATTCTATCACAGCTCCTAGCAAAGAAGATTTCATATGTCTATTGAAGAGGACAGCCTTAATGGGAATAAAAAACAAAGAATTAAGACTGTTTCCTAGACCATTAACTAAAAACCCTTGGAAAAAAGTTTAACTTTGATTGATACTTTGCAAATGGATCTAACCTCCTCATGAAGCAAGTACTATTTAACTTTAATTAAACTATATCTGTGTAATTTGTTAACACGCAAGTTTTAAAATGTCAGGCTAAATGTAAATTTGTATATAGTTAATAACTATCTAACTTGATTGTAAACCGTGATACGTTTTCATTTATTGTTTATGGGAAATTTTAAATAAAAATTATCTGAGTAAAAAAAAAGAGTGTGTGTATTTCTTTCTTGTATTTTTTTTATTTTGGCCCTCATTTGCTCTTCAACTTAATGGGGTTGTCATACTGGGGGCTGTCTGTGACAGTGGCTACAGTATCTCTTAACCAGTCACTACAACTACCACAGTACAACTACTAGTCAACTACTATAATGATAGAAACCATTGGCTGCATGTATTAGCTACACACAGACATTTCAGATATTTCACAAGAAGAACTAAAACTCAGAAAAACTGTTCAATTGCTTGTTTTCATCAATAAATACACACACACACACACACACACACACACACACACACACACACACACACACACACACACACACACACACAACACACACATTGTCTAAATGGTTGGCCTATTATAGTGCCTTCTGTTAAGATAAATATGATAACATTCTACAAGGCATGATTGGACAACATTCTACTAGCTTAGCTGTAGCACCAGCAGCAGATTTCAGGTTTCTGAGTTAGGTATTTTACAAGTTCCCATGTGCTCTACAGTCAAAACCTTAACTAAACGCTGCAAGCTGGATTCACGTTCTAGGGGCAGGCAGATATTGGTGCAGCTGTGCAAAAGTGAATTCTATGACTGTCCACTTTCCACGGTTATATCAATACTTCTTGGGATTCCACCCTCATGTTATGATTTATTGATAGTGACCTTTCCTGAGGAAGATAGCACATCTGTGTTTATTATACTTAGCATAATAGTAGACTTTGAAGGAGTGCCTAATGTAACAGAAAATTTACCCTCCCTCCTTCTCCATGTAAAACAATATAATTTACAGCTATTTGTTAGAACGCAAGTATTATTATTTTGTTATGTTTCAAGTATTACTATGTAAGTTTATAGCATGCTACAGTCACAATTTCTCCATGGTGTTTATGGGGGGTGGGGTAAAGAACTAAAGAAACTATCTCAAAATACTGATCTTAGGGAATGATTTATGCACCTTCCAAGATTCCATGGATTGCTGGTAAGGACCAAGCATAAGCCCTCACAGGGAATTTGAAACTAACTGAAAAGCAGACTGAGAAGAAGGCAAGTGAGTGAAATAAGACCCTAATATTAGAGTTTACAGTGATCATACCCTCAAGGTCTACAACCATATTAATATCTTCCCCATAACTTTATTAGCTTGATGGCAGGCTTATTTCTCATTGGCTCACCTACTCACAGTTCTTGAAAAGATGTCTTTATGTCAACCATGTGTATTCCATAATTCAGCTTTGATTTTTGACCACACACTCTCTACAGAAGTTGCTTTAATCATCAGTCACCTTTCCTGTGAAAAGAATACTTCCTTGTATCTCACCTGAGCTGTCAACCTTGTATTATTAAACTGTGTCCTGAAAGAGCTGTTTTCTTAAACATGGTACCACTTGGCCTATACAGATTCCATTGAGGTACTTAACATTTGTAGCCTGTCTTATTCAACATTTTTAGCATGTCCAGTTATTATCTTACAAGATCTAGTCTCCCTGTTTCAACAGAAGGACTGGCCACCACAAGTGGTAGTCTTCCAACGTATTCAGGGCTTCTCCAAAACTCTTTCCCTTTCTTCTGTAATGCATCTTACTTCCCTCTCTCTGTAGATGTCATTTGTCGCTAATCTCTTCAGATGGCTCTTCCTAAGCTCATGCATGTTACTTTATGTTTTATTTTTCCCGTTTATGGAAGATAAGTACTTATTTCTTATAATAACTTTAGGTTATTAGTTAACAATAGCCTAGCTTAGCTAGTTTCTCTAGTTTTCTGTAATTTTTTTTTTTTGCAAAAATATTTGTCTTCCCCAATATTCCTGAGTCAAGTCCTGCTTTCGGACTAGGCCCCAATAGTTCCCCTTCCCTTTGTTTTTTGTTGATACTAGGGAGTTATTTGTAGAGCTATGGATTTGTAAGTGTACACAATTTTATCTTGCTAAAATTATTATTTACAGTTTTTGTAACTTAGTATTGTATGTTAGTTAACAGGTCTTTTTACAAGTATTTGCTGTTTTTCTCCATGTGGTATGTTTTGTGGCCCAGTTCTTTTCATGGACGTGGATAAGACCTCAGGTTTTGAGACATGCTCAAAGTATTGCCACAATATCTGCCCCATGACACATACGATCTTTGAACTGTGCATCTGGAGTGGGCCATCTAAATTCTGATTGTGTAATTTACAGGAACTTTGTCCCCTATGTGTTACAAGAGCATAAAATTAGTTAATTCGTAAGGGCCTTTTGCTGTCAGATAGTAAAAAAGAGGAAGAGAAGAGACGGGAAGAGAAGAGAAGAGAAGAGAAGAGAAGAGAAGAGAAGAGAAGAGGCAGGAAGAAGTAGACAGACCTCCACCCAAGATAGCTAAGAAGGACCCTTTACCTACCTGTACTGTTCAGGCTTCTCAGGAAAATGGAGCAGTCTCACCAACTAGAATTTCATAACTGGCGATATCATAAGTAGCCAGTTCCACTCCCAGAAGCCTCTGTAGCTTCTTTTCAGAGTGGGAAGTATCTCAATACTTTGAGTCTAGGTCATTTTCGGTGATATCATTGAGGTCAACTAGGCTGGTACAAAACCGTATAGTTCATTTAAATTAGGTCAGGATAACAAAGGCCTTGGACAAGTCCCTAATTAAGCTTAGGTTCATAGGTTCATAGGTTGGTACTAGGCTATCGGCCCTAGGGCCTATACAAGCCTAGCTATAACAATTCCCTGGATATTTCTTCCCACAATATTTACTTCCCTGTACCCCTGTCTAGCAGGGCAACTTACACGATCCCCGGGGTGAATTTCCTATCTCCCATCCAATCATCAAGATTCCTTTTGAAGAGGGCCAAGGAGGCACTCTGCTTGACACGTATGGGCAGTCTATTCCAGAGTATGGGGAGTCTCTGGGTCAGGAACTTATCCCTCCAGCATGTTTTGTAAATGGGGTGACAAGGTTTAGATCCCTGGAGTGTGTGGCTCTGAGGGATTGGGATTTCTTTAAGTGGAGCATGTCCAACAACTCAGGGTTTGACATGGCCTTGTATGTTAAGCAGAGATCGCCTCTGAGTAGACGATATGCCACAGAGTATAGCTGGAATTTTTTTAGACGGTCAGCATATGGCATCTGCTTTAGGCCTGTGATTCTTTTAGTGAGGTATTTCTGAGGCTTTTCCAGATGTTGCAGATGTCTTGTGAGGTACATACCAAACAGGGCGTTATACTATATAATGGGTCTAATGAGGGATGAGTACAGTAAGACAATGACCTCCTTTTTTCTGGATGAAAAGCCCTTAGTGATGAGGTGTGCCACATAGAAGGATTTCTTGACTGTTGTGGCAATGTGGTTATCGAAGGTGAGACCACTGTCCACCTGTGTCCCTAAGTCTCTCATCACACTTTCGGTATTTAGTGTACTGCCACCTATGTGGTAATTCATGGGTACATGTTTTTTTCCAAAGGGGATAACTATACATTTCTCGGCATTAAGCTTGAGCCCATGGCTCTGGCACCAAGCATCTGTTTCTGTAAGGCCCTTTTGCAGAATATCCATGTCATTTGAGGATTCAATAATGGCTCCCAGTTTGCAGTCATCTGTGAACTTTGTTAGCCAGAGTCCCTTAGTGTTGGCCTGTGCTTTAGAGACATAGATGCCAAACAAGAGCGGTCCCAGGACTGAACCCTGAGGTACTCCACTTGTCACTTGTCTGGAGCTGGATTTGGAGTCGGCTACTTTTATAGTCTGGGTTCTGTCAGTAAGCCAGTTGGCAAACCATCAAGTGACATAGGGATTTATGCCCAGCTTAGTAAGTTTATCTATGATTCCAGAGTGGGGGATGGTGTCAAAAGCCTTGGTGAGGTCCAGATAGACTGTGTGGACCGCCTTACCCTCGTCCACAGCTCTGGAGACTGACTCAAAGAAGTCAGTCAGGTTCAGGATTCAAGATTGGCCCTTCACAAACCCAAACTGGGTAGAGTCCAGTGTTTGGAGGTCGCCAATGTCTTTGTTTATAAGTTCCATGATAATGCGTTCCAAGCCCTTGCAGATCAGGCTCGTCAGACTGATGGGACAGTAGTTCCTGGGATCCAAGGTGGATTCCCCCCTTGTAGAGTGGGATAACTGTAGCTGTGTGCCACTCAGTGGGCATGAAGCCTGAGGTAAGGCTATGATTAAACATGACACTTAGGTGAGGTGCCAGTTAATTTTGTAGTTCATGTAGTATACAGCCCGGGATGTCATCTGTATTCTTATTTTTAGAGAGTGCAGTTTCTACCTGTGTGGCTTGGTGTTCTCTCTTCTCCCTCTGAACCTAGGGTAACTAGAAAATAACCTGTTTCCTCTAATTCACATGCTCCTACCTTGGGCCATATTTCAACAATGGAAATGTTAAAGCTGAATCTTTTTCTCTGTGTGATCTAGCTTGGAGCCAATGGTTCTTCTTCCATTAGCACAGGCATTCTTGATACTAGTAGCCCCACAATGACTCCCTTAGTGATGTGAATGTCTTTGTCTGAATAACCAGCATCAGTACCAGTCCATTTGATGCCATTGTCAGTGTCAGCATTGCCTGTGTTTAAGACCCTAGTGCCAGAAATCTTCTTCGTTCTGGGCAGTGCCAAATTAACTTGATATCATCCTCTTGGGGGTCGATGTTGACAAGGTGACTGAGAGTTTTGGTGCTGATAGTTTTGACTCTGGCAGCCACATTTGATGAAACTGCAACAGGGCAACCCAATATCAGAGTGATATGTTCTACTTCAGTTCTACTCTACAACACCTCTCAGTTTAGATCCTTGGGTTTCTCATCCTTACCTCAACAGGACTAGACACGAGTCACCTCAGACACTGGCTGTCTGGGAAAGATTCCTGTGTGGAATGTTCAGATGAGTCCACCTGATCATTCTAAAAAAGAGGAGGTGCAAAAGAAGGCACCTTGACTCTCCACCAGAGGCTCCCACCCCAGACACAGATCTCATTGAAGGGTAGGCTTCTCCATCATCCCCTCATGAAGATCCCAGATTTGGGGAGAGCCTCAAATTGATAAGATCAGGGGGACCCTCACCTTTTGACCTCACCTCTTTTAAAGATGAGATCTTGCAGGAGGCTTTTCAGTCCATCCCACCAACACCTTGAGGGGTCATACTTGCCGAATGCATGTTTAATGTAGTCATTGACAGGGCATGGTGAGAACCTAGCATTGTTGATCCTATTTTGGGAAACTGGACAAGATTATTCATCCTCCCAAGGGCAAACCTGATGTGAATATGGCTTTCCTTGCACACTGTATTGTGGTAGGAGCTGCAATCATGAGATAGCACTATGAAAAGAGACCCTCAATTCATCCCCAAGGTAAGGATTTTGAGGTTGTGAATCAAATGGAAAATTATGCCTTTCAATCTGGTACTTTTACATAAGTGCTTTGAACCACCTGATGCATGTGATCTGTTCTCAGTTTGACATAGTAGAGAAAATGCTGAGTACAATAAAAAAGCAGAGAAAATGCTGGACACACTGAAAAAGTTGCCACACAGTGATCTATGCCACAGATTAGAATTGCAGTTGGCAACTGTTGCTAGCATCATATCCATTTCCTTGAGGCCAATTCATAATGTATGGATGGAGCAGCAAGGGTAGCTGAGAGAGGTATTGCAATGAGGAGGGAGACCTGGCTCAGTCTGTATGGATTTATGGAAAACATTAAAGTGTCCTTTGTCACAATTTCCATGATGGGTTCTCATTTCCTGGACCTCAGGTGAAAAAGGAATTGCTCAATAGCAAGCAAGCAAGAGGAGAAGATGATTATGACTGTTGAGGTAAAGTTCTTCACTCCACAATGGTCTTTTACTAGAAACCGGAACATAGTAAAGAATTTATGGTTTCACAAGTTGCAGTATCTACCATTCAAGCAACTATATGGCAGAAACTCCCAAAATCATGGGTCTCTCCAATGGTTGCCACCCCAGAGGCAGGGGTTCCATGGCCTTCCCAATTTAGTCAACCACAGCATTTCTGAAGACTTGCCCATCTATCCACATCAGGAGTCGGATACCTCTGCATCTGACTGTGTGGCTGGACATCATGCAGGGCAGATTGATCAAGAAGTAATTCCCAGAGGCTATGCAATCTCTTTATCAGTAATTCTTGGGCCAACAACATTCCTGCTTCCAGACATTTCTCCTCACCAGAAGCAGGCACCAAAATAGAAATGTCAACCTTATCGCAAAAAAATGGCCACCCAAGAGATATTATCAGGCCAGACCAGAAAAGGTCCAGGGTTTGTTCCAGACAAGTTCCAGATGGTTATATTGCAATTAATCATTCCCAGTCTTCAGCAAGGAGATTGCATGTGCTGTTTGCACCTCCAAAATGCCTAGCAACATATAAAGATAACAAAGGCATCCAGAAAGTGCTTGCTATTTTGGGTTTAAGCCAGTCTTTATCATTTCAGAGACCTGACCTTTGGTGTCACCACCCCCTTGAGGCTGTTTGGATTCAAAGTATTCCATTATCAAGATGACTGGCTCCTGGTTGGAACCTTAAGAGAAACTTTGTTTTGTGCATGGAACTACTTACTTTGGCTGTATTTGTCCTTAGAAATTTTAGTAAATGCTATAAAGTCCTAGCTAAAGCCATCTTAAGCACGGATATTTATACACTGTCACCTAGACACAGTACAGAAATTGGACAATTTTATTTTATTTATTTTTATTTTACATTTGTTGACCGGGCTAGTCTAACTGGATACATGTCCATTTTCAGTAGAGGCCTGGGGAGATAAGCTCCATGGAAAAAAAATCTTTCTCAAAACAGATAATATCAATATGAACTTCTGTTAGGCTACTTCTGAAACACCCTGCCAGCAGCCGTGGATCTCATAGCAACTACAATTCATACTGTGTCTTTTGTGAAACTTCAATGTATTGTGTATGTAACAATGGTCTTAGATGGGAGCCCCAATGGATCAAGTCATCCATCTACCCAAAGCATGTCGCAGACATCTCCAGTAATGGCTATATCTGGCTAGTCTCAACAAGGACTATCACCTCTCCCTTCCCACGGTCATTTTCACTGTGAATATGTCTACCTTGGGGTGGTGGTGTTGGCATTGTTTAGGACAAATGGTTCAAAGGACTTGGAGTCAATAGGAGGCCTTTTTGCAGATAACTATCCTGGAGATGATGGCAGATGTCCTGCTGGAGTTTCAGGCATTTCAGGACCAGCTTCCCCATGATGCAATTACAATATACTTGGACAATATGTCACTTATGTGGCACATTACAAACAGGGGAGATCCAGAGCATACATCTTGTGTTGAGAGACAAGGAGACAATGGGAATGGGTGTTTAATTTACATTGCTTTCTTATAGCACCGCACATAGTTTCTCAGGGCAACTTGTTAGTGGACAGACTCAGCAGGTGCCTTCTGATGCCACATGAGTGGTCCATTGGCCTAGTAACAGTGCAGATGATTTTCCTCACTGGGAGAATCCTTGCTGTAACCTGTTTGCATCCCTAGCCAACACCAACAGACACTGTATTTTGCCAGTCACCAATGAAGCTACTGTACACCAGCCCTCCACTCACCCTAATAATGAGACTTTTACAGAAGGCTAAGGTCACTGTCATAGTCCCTGTTTGACCTCAACAAGTGTAGTTTCACCTTTTGTGGCCTCTTCTCATTAGAAAACCCCTCTTTTTGAAGCCTTATCCAGAGCTTCTTTCTCATCCATCTGGCAAGCCTTACATTGACCTCTATTCCTCAATTTAATTGCATGGTTTCTCCATTGATGGCTAGGGACCTTACTTACCCTTTCAGATAATCAAATCCTAATGGCAGCCCAGAACCTTCTACTAGAAAGATATATAAAGATATATAAAGGGAAGTGAATAACATTCTCTCTCTGGAACATTCATCAGGAAGTACACAGGAAGTACACACTTTCACAATCAATCTCTGCTATTATGCATGTCCTAGCAGTGATTTTGATAAATATTATAGTTTTTTACTTTAAATGTACATTTAGCAACATTTTCACATTTTTACCAAGACTTTAACTCTTAATTCTTAGTATCTCAGAAAGCTTGCAAAGCCTTTTTGAGGTGTGCCTTCCTACTGAGACCTCCCTTTAAGGACAATACTCCCCATAAGACCTCAGATTTATTCTTGAAAATTTGATGTGTTCCATCTTTGTACGGGTGGCAATAGTAGAACCTATTTACCTATAATACCTATCTTGGAAAGCATAGTTTCTGCCTATAGTTAAAATGGCAAGGAGGATTTCGAAGTTGCAAACCCTTTGCTGTCAGTCTCCACACTTAACTTACCTTATGGCCAGGGTTACTTTGTGGACTAATAAAGCTTTTGTGCACAGAGTAGTTACTGATTTTAACTTCAAACAGTCAATATATTTAACATATTTCTTTCCAGAGTTCTAAAACAGTGGGAAACATAACTTGGACTGCCTAGATATGCACCTACTAAGATTGTAAGAAAAGAGGATCGATGTTTTATTTCATTTGCTTTCAACAGACTTGGGCAGAAGATTTCCAAGGTTACTTTGTCCAAGTATCTGTAAGACTGCATTTGTTATTGTTATTCAAGAATCAAGATCCTTATCATGTAAACCTGATACTCCCTCAGCTAGCTCTATGGCTGCATTATAATCTTATTTAAAAAATATATATCAGTGAGTGACATCTTTGTTGTTGCAGCATGGGTTCACTGTAAAAATCTGCAAGATATTACAAGCTGGATGAGATCTTAAGGTCAAGGTCTTCCTTTGGGACCATCATGCTCCATGGTGTTCTATCATGAAGCTACCTAAGATATACAGTGGAGAATTTGGTCCTTCAGGTTGATCGGCTGGAACAAGCAAGATGTGAAAAATGATGTACTTATGTTAACAACAGATCTTCATGGTTCATGTCAATTCAGTTCAACATACCTTCTCCCCTTTCCCTTCCTGTAAATATTTGCCTTCTCTGTACTGACCTAGTCAACAAAACCTGAGGCTTGTAGGAGACAATATATCTGTAATTAGTGACAGATAGGTTATTATTTATCTAGTTCTCTTCCTTAGGTCTTAGACTATCACCTAAAAAACTCAATCTGGAGAAGAGAAGGACATGAGGTCCATTATGGGGGGGTGATGGTGTAGTTATAGCTTTGTGGAAATCCTATAGATACTAGATCGGTACCACCAGTGGTGACCAGTCTTCATGTTGAAGTGGACTGACATGGATCATGAAGATTTATAATTATGTTAAGCACCTAGATTTCATTTGCTCACTCATTATAAGATGTTTGATTCTAATTATGTGCCAGTTTTATCACTCTTGAATGAACTATACCTCTCGATTTCTTTGCTCTGGAAGAATTCTGGACAATGCCAAAAATAATGAGGGGATAAAGGGCTAAAAATCAAGATAAATTTTTAGATATTAATCTAATTCACTTAAAAAGTTAATCAAACAACAGGTTTTTTTATTGCCATGCATTTCTTGAGCAGTAAGTATGCAAATATAATGCCTGGCATTATTGACTCACAGCAATTCTCAGTGATTTACCAGAAAATCTAAAATCTTATGAAGAACAAGACAAAAATACTTGGCAAAACCAAAGATATTTTGCAAAATGTTAACAGTTGAGAGGTATGGATGCTGATCTGTCTTCATACCATCTATGTTGCAATGCTACTGATATCTCCAGATTGTTCACAGTACTTTAGATGATGACTGACAGTCTGTCTGTAATGATGTCTATAGCTATCCATCTTTACTATTTATATTTCATCCTATACAGCTCACCATTATCTGATTTGCAATAATTTGTTAGTTCACACCTACTGTTTTTATTTTAGTTTCAGGTAATATTGTAATTCTAGAGGTTTTCAGGTATTTTTATCCAAAATATTTCAAGCACTTGTTTATATGGGATTATAGTATCACATGATTAATGAACATGCTCAAAGCCAATTGGCCAGTGAGGAGTTTGATGCCCAGAATCTCATACTGGAAATTGTAGATGCAAATGTAGACATGAAATTCCTTATTAGAGGTAGGAATTGACTGGCTGAGTTTAAACGACGAGGAGTGTATTTCACAGATGTGGGAATCTTTGAGATATAAAGTTGTCACAAAGCACAGTATGAGTAATATTAATTTTAATGAGGCTTTGTGTCCTCTTGTGTTCAGATTACTGGGAGTATTCTATGGAAAGCATCCAGAAAAGTCTGATTTGTAAAACCATGGAGTGTATTATTATGGCTGTCATAAACAAGGACATCTCCAAACACTTGATCCCACCCAGTTTGGATTAGTCAAGGGCAGATCTTGCCTGTTGAACCTGATTGACTTCTTTGAGACTGTCACCAAGACCCTGGATGAGGAAAAGTCAGTACATTCAGCTTACCTTGACTTGGCCAAGACCTTTGCCACAATCCCCCACTCGGGCATCATTGAGAAGCTAACACAATTTGGTGTAAATCCCTATCTCATCAGGTGGGTGGCCAGCTGGCTCACCGACAGGACCCACAAGGTCAAAATAGGTGCCTCCACCTTCAATAGCAAACCTATCACTAGTGGTGTTCCCCAGGGATCTGGGACCCCTACTGTTTTCCATCTACTTCTCAGATGTCCAGGCAAAGACAAAAGGCCTGTGGCTGACCAGGTTTGCTGATGACTGTAAGTTGGGTGCTGCCATTGACTCCCCAAATGTATTAATATACTGCAAGAGGGTCTCAGCAACAAATGACTGGTGCCAAAGTCATGACCTTAAGTTAAATTTAAAAAAATGTATCATCATACCATTTCGAAAAAACACAACCCCTACTGATTACCACATCAAAGGCAAACCCCTAAGCACACAACCTGTGGTGACAGACCTGGGTACTCAGGTTGACAACAATCTCACATTAGACATCATGTAGCGGCAGTGGTCAGAAAAGCCTTTTACTTGGTTCATCTCATAACTAAAGTGAATGCATCCGGAAAAAAGGAGATTATTACCTCTCTATACTCCTCCCTCATTAGACCAATACATGAGTATAACACCCTGTTTGGTATGTACCTCTCTAAACATCTGCACTAATAGGAAAGGCCACAGAAATACCTCACAAAGAGAATACATGACCTCTAGCACCTGTCCTATCTGGACAGCACAAACCACTATCACTCTACTCGGTATCATACAGATTGCTCAGGGGTGATCTGTGTCTCATCTACAAGGCAGTCTCGGACCCTGCCCTACTACAGATGCTCCATATCTGTAAGTCTAACTCCTCACGCATTACCCGCTTGAAAGGCCTTAATCTAATATGCGACATCAACAAAACCTAAACCTACTGGAGAGACAAGTTTGTCTCCCAGGGGCTGCCCTGTCTCTGGAATCGATTTCCCATACACATCAAACAGAGTACTTCGCTGACCATCTTCAAGCACAACTTTGATGAGTGAATGGGAAACCACAAATTTGTCCAACGGGTTCCACCTGTGTCCCTCATTGACAGGGGTGAGAGGTGCTGACTGAGATTTCTTTTTTTGGGGATAAACTCTTGGCTAGGCTTGTAAAGGCCTCAAGGCCATTAGCCTAGTAACCTCCTATAATCCTATGATCCTATGATCCTATGAAAATAGTAACAAGTCCTTTGGTGCTTTGTATGTAAGGCATAGGTTCTTCTAAGAAGGCAATAAAATATAAAGAAAAGAAAAGAGTTGTTGTAGTCTGTCACTATAAGAGAACTCTTAGAACCATTCTTTTGTCTTTCTGTGGAATCTTTGTGCTTTCTCCAATTGTGAGAATGTTATTGTACAGTGTATATTATTTAGTAAGTGACATGATAAGTGCTGTACATGGGTGAGCAATTACCTGTCTGTCATGCCCTAAGCCCATGGAGAATCAGATGAGTAGCTCCATATGCTTTGTGGATGGTGACATCTTTATTAGTATCAAATAAAAGGTTATCATCTACAAATACTCAGAGGTCTTTTTATTATTTTCTCAATGTTTTGGTTGTTGTCCATCAACAGTGTATAAAACTATAAAGCTTTGATTTCTTTCCTTTTTTATTTGACCAGGTGCCAGAATGTTTCATTGTTAACTTTGATAGCAAGGAAGTTCCTTTTGCACCATTTTGTGTAATGCCAGGTGCTGTTTAGAGGGAGGGTAATGTCAGAAGGGTTAAAGACATTGCTCCTAATTTGACAGTTATATGAGCAAGAACATTGATTAGGTCTGACATCCAAGAGAAACATACCAAAAGGAGTGGCTCCACCTTGATAGATTACATCGGTTATGAGAATGGGGAGGAGCCCACCCATTGTTAGCTTTCATTTATGGTTATGTATTCAGTTGTGAAACCAAGCTTTTACAGCTTCATTTGCCTTTAGATCTATGAGTCTGTCTAGGATTTCATCACTGTGTATTAGTGCTAATCTTTTTAAACAGACTGAGGTAAGCTAAATGGTCAGATAAACCTTCATGTAGGATAGCAGTCATGTTGTCAAAAAAAATCTGCAGTTAAGAATATAAGAACTATATTTGATAAAACCATACTGGGATACATCATGGAGAAGATGTCTTCCCATGTTTGTCTGAATAAGTTCCAAGATTATACTGCACTATATTCTTTAGAGATTGACTAGTTTGTAATTATTGGGGCCTGTGGAAGGGCCTTCATTGTTGAATGGGACCATAATAGTCTAGTTACTGGTCTTATAGATGTAGCCAGTTTATAATGCTGTATTAGAACTGTTTATAAGGGTGTATGTTAAGTTGATTTTGATTGCAAAGATTAGGCTTCTTGGTTTCTCATTTTGTTCTGTAGAACTGTTTTTTCTGACCTTAATGAGGACAAAGTTGACCATTTGTTGCCAGGACATAGCTCTAAATGTATATGCTTATATGTTAACTACATGTGTTTCCGTGTTATGATGATGCCATTTTACTCCAGTACACTATATTTTTGTTTCTTCCCCTTCATTTTTGGACATGATTATACAAAACTTATTATTGTCACCTTTCTTAATGTCAAGTTTTATCCTGAATGAAGCTTTTCTTCCTTTGTTTGTTTTAATAACTTCTTTTTGGCTGCAGTTGACTTTGGTCTTGTTGTGTTTGAAGACATTATACACTCACATTCTTTCTTTTTGAATTTGTAACTCTGCTGGTTGGGTTTATTGCAGAATTCTCCAAAATAGTTATGCTGCATGGGGATGAATTTAGCAATGCTGCTATTTAAGGCATTGTAAAGTGTTGTGAATGATTCACTAGTATGTTGAGAGGGACGGGTAATATATGGCACTAGCTGCCTGATATATGGTGATTGTTCAGGGCAATATAGTTGCCATTTGAAAAATGCTCAAAGATGGTATCATGCTTCACTAGGTTTGGTTTGGTTTTGTTTGTTTGTGTCTTTCGGCTTTTCCCGGTTAGGGGTCGCCACAGCGGAACTCCGGTCCGCTAATGATTGGCAGTAGATTTTTACGTACTGGCTTGCCAGGCCTAATGCACAACCTTCAACGAAGGAATGCCCATTCACGCATGTCGCTACACAGAAGACGCTCAAACTGAGAATCGAATGGGCAACGTCTAACTGTGAGGCGTCAACGCTATATATGGGAAATGCAGTCCCATTCGGAAGATTGACTCAATGGAAAGTCGAACTCCATATGGTCAAAATCATATGATCGACTTTCTGAAATGTCAAAGCTTTTCAGTGGAGATTTGGGAATTTATCCTTTTCCCCACAGCAGTACATTCTTGGAGTTGGTGTATATAATATTCAGGGGGTGTGGGGGGCACACTTACTCACATGGGTTGCTCCCCTGCAAAAATGTAGATTTTTGTTGTTTTCCATCATTTGACTTTTCGGAAAGTGGATCACATGGTCTCGAATGTATTAAATTTTACTTTCCTTTGAGTTGCTCTTCTGAATGGGATCCAGAGAATGTTAGCACTATGGTCAGAGTGCAAAGGCAATGCTGTAACATTTTTCCCTTCTGTATGTCCTTATGTATGAACCATCTGCATAACTTTGTGCCATATAGTGTCATTAGCAAAAAGGCAAACTCTTCTGCCTCCAGTACAAACCCCTGCAGTACCCTACTTGTCACTGCCTTTTCATCTGAATAAAGTATTTACAGTGGTCCCTGATACTGTAATATTTAGCCAGTGTTTTGTTTATTCCACCATCGTAGAACCTACAAACACCTAATTTTTAACTGGTCTTTTATGGGTTATGCTTTTATATACTTTGGTTAAGTACAAGTTTTTATCTAATGCCTAAGATATTTGTTCAAAGAACCTGATTTGATTTGTTGGGCATTACCTTCCTGTTATGAATCCATGCTCTCTTGGATATTTTGCCTAACAAGTTTCCAAACTTTATATTTTTCTTTCCTTCAGCAATGATTCCTTAGCACAAATGAGGCCAAACTGATAGGGTGATTGTTTCAAGTCCCTATCTCATTTCTGTTCCTATGAAGGAAAATCATATCTGCCTTATTCTAGTTATCAGACAACATAAACTGCTAGCAAAGTAATGTAGCTTTTCAGGCTTAAGGGTAGTGCACATTCACCTAAGGAAAAGCAAATCAACAAAAATGAGAAAACTGGTTGTATAGGAACAACTGCTCTTGATATAATGGCATATGAATTATAAAAAATAGGCTGTTGTCACAGCTTCTTATGTAAGATCCATGTTAAAGATCACTTTGTATTCTTATTATAAATAAGAAAACAGGATTCAGGCTGGAATTGATGATTTAAACCACATTTTATTAAGTTAAAACAAAAGATGAGCACTTTTGCCCTTGTGAGACCATTATCTGATATAAGTTATACATACCAGTAACAAGTAATATAAGTTTTACTATTTCCTATATAAATAGCCATGTAAATTACAATGAAGACTATATTCCAAGAGCACTTAAACAGATCACATTTAATGACAGTGATTGGAACAGTGGTAGATTCAAAATTAGCACATTTATTGTGATTGGTGCTGTTAACGTCTTATCTAAGTACAAAGTCACTGTGTATCTGGCTGTTGATCAGTGTGCCAGCTATAATGTCAAATAACAATGTAGACATTCAGTCTTGCTTTTTTATTACATTAATATAGTATATAATGAAACAGATGGCAGTGAGATTATACTCAGTGTGAAATGCTGTGGTGGGAGAAGGGAGGAGAATCATTGTTAGCAGAATTCAAAATAGAAGTCTGCTGCTAAGGGTAGCAGCGCAATTAGGATTTCACAATTGGGTATGTGAATTTAGGAAGTATGAAAGAGCCAGGAGAGCAAAATACCCTCAGGGCTAGTAATAAGACAAGCTAAAAGAAAAAAAAGTGTGAATATTTTGTGTGTGTGTGTGTGTGTGTGTGTGTGTGTGTGTGTGTGTGTGTGTGTGTGTGTGTGTGTGTGTGTGTGCGTATCTGTGTGCGTGTGTGTGTGTGTGTGTGTATGTGTGTGTTTATGCATCTGTGTGTGTGTGTGTGTATCTGTGTGTGTGTGTGTGTGTGTGTGTGTGTGTGTGTGTGTGTGTGTGTGTGTGTGTGTATGTATTTGTGTGTGTGCATAAATATGAACAGACTCATAACAAACCAGGAGATGGATGCGCTCAAGTTCTGTTACCACCCTCAAGTGAAAACTGCACATCTCTGGGCATGTTTATGACTAACATTGTGACGTCATGTGACTGACAGGCAATCTCACTGCTGAAAAGTACATTATATTTAATTAGAAGTACAAGTAAAGTTAAAATGCATTTCTGATTATAGGTTCATAGGTAAGTACAATGATATCAGTCTGAAGACTATTACAAGATTAGCCAATTACGGGAGGTTAAAACTGAACACTATGCATTGAATCTGTGAGGTAAAGACCTTAACCATTATGCCCAGGCAAAAGTCCTTTATTATTGCAGTTTATGATAACGATCAGTTGTAATGCAGGCACATTTGACTTCTGTCATTAATTAAAGAACTGTGGGAGATTATAAAATACAAAAAAGAAATGACTAACACAAATAATGAAACATGGACAAATAAAATGGCATATCTGTATGAAAACTACAGGCATTTACATCGCAGATCAATAGGAAGAAGTAAAACATTTTTCTGGGTACTTTTCACCCATCTTGTCTACCAACTACCAGGTTTCCTTCTACTGGTGTTTAGTATGTTCATTCTCTTGCCACTGAGCAGTCTCCAGCACAAGAATGAGGCCAAGCTGGAAGGGCTGTCCTACAGGCAGCCATGGAATTGCCTTTTTGCTCACACCTTCATCTAACAATGAAGACAATAAGGATCATAGGAGGTTACTAGGCTAATGGCCCTGGGGCCTTTACAAGCCTAGTCAAGAGTTTATCCCCAAAAAGAAACCTCAGTCAGCACCTGTCACCCCTGTCATTGAGGGACACAGGTGGAACCCCTGGGACAAATTTGTGGTTTCCCATCCACTCATCAAGGTTGCGCTTGAAGAGGTCAGTGAGATGCTCTGTTTGATGTGTATGGGAAGTCTATTCCAGAGACAGGGCAGCCTCGGGAGACAAACCTGTCTCTCCAGCAAGTTTAAGTTTTGTTGATGTCACATACTAGATTCAGGCCTTTTGACCGGGTAATGCGTGAGAAGTTATTACCATATAGATTCGTAAAAATGTCGAATGCTCACATAAGCAAAAATGGAGGAGAACGAACTTGCTATTGTGGGGGGCTGCACCCCCCAACATCCCCCGCTAAATATGTATTCCAACTCTGAGGTCGCACTACAGTGAGGAAGGGGCAAATATTCCAATCCTCACTGTACTACGACCCCAATAAAACAAGTTTGTTCTCCTCCTTTCTCGCTCATGTGAGCGTTCGACATTTTTACCATTTGATATGGTAATATAGACCTGAGTTAGACTTACAGATATGAAGAATCTCTAGTAGGGCAGGGTCCGAGATTGCCTTGTATCTGAGGCACAGATCACCACTAAGCAATCTGTATGATACTGAATAGTGATAGTGATTTGAGCCTGTCTGCATAGGACAGGTGTTGGAGGCCATGGATTCTCTTTGTGAGGTATTTCAGTGGCCTTTCCAGTTGATGCAGATGTTTGGAGAGGTACATCCCAAATGGGGCATTATACTCAATTATTGGTCTAATTAGGGAGGAGTATAGAGAGGTAATAACCTCTTTTTTTTGGATGCAATCCCTTTATTTATGAGATGAACCAAGTAAAAGGCTTTTCTGACCACTGCCGCTACATGATGGTTGAATGTGAGATTGTTATCTACCTGAGTGCCCAGGTCTCTCACCACAGGTTGTAGGTTTAGGGGGTTGCTTTTGATGTGGTAATTGGTAGGGGTCATGTTTTTGCTGTATGGTGATACATTTTTTTGCATTTAGCTTGAGGCTATGGCTTTGACACCAGTCATTAGTGGCTGTGAGACCCTCTTGCAGTATAACATCATTTGGGGAGTCAATGACAGCACCCAACTTACAGTCATCTGCAAACTTGGTCAGCCACAGGCCTTTTGCCTTTGCCTGGACCTCTGAAAAATAGATGCCAAACAGTAGGGGTCCCGGGACACATCCCTGGGGAACTCCATTAGTAACAGGTCTGCTATCGGAGGTGGAGGTGCCTATTTTGACTTTGAGGGTCTTGTCAGTGAGCCAATTGGCCACCCACGAGATGAGATAAGGATTTATGCCAAGTTGTGTTAGCTTTTCAATGATGCCTGAATGGGGGATTGTGTCAAAGGCCTTGGCCAACTCAAAGTAAGCTGTATGCACTGACTTTCCCTCATCCAGGGCCTTGGTGGCAGTCTCAAAGAAGTCAACCAGGTTCAGCAGGCAAGATCTGCCCTTGATGAATCTGAACTGGGTGGGGTCAAGTGCTTGGAGATTGCCTATTTCCTTGTTTATGAGATCCATAATAATAATACGCTCCATGGCTTTACAGATCAGACTTGTCAAGCTAATGGGATGATAGTTTCCAGGTCAGTAGTGGCACCACCTTGTGCAAGGGGATGACAATAGCAGCTCTCCACTCTGCTGGAATGAAGCCTGTACTTAGACTTTGGTTGAATAGGGTTCGCAATGGTGAAGCCAGTTCTTGCTGGAGATGGTGCAGAATACATCCTGGGATACTATCAGGTCCATGGAAGCAGTGTTCTTTGCCTTGGATAGGGCCTGCAACACTTGATCTATGGAGATGTGAGGGGTGGGCAAGTATCAGGGATGCTGAAAAGGCCTTTGGGGGGAACAGGGGGTGAAGTTTGCTCTGAACCTTTCTGCTAGCAGGTTGGCTAAGTCAATAGGATCAGTGTAAGTGATACTGTTAAGTACTAATTCAGAATAAACCTGGGCTTTGCCATGGAGGTTTCTGATGTAACTGAAGAAGAATTTATGGTTTTCCTTTGTTTTGGAGGCTAGTTTTGATTCATAATTGGCCTTGGAGATTTTCACTAATGATCTAATTTGTTTGTTGAGGCTAAGGAGGAGTTTTTCCAATTTGGAATTTGTTCCTTTTTACCCTTGGACAACAGTTTCTTCCTTTTCTTGTAAAACCTGTTGATAGAAGATGTCCACCAAACAGGCTTGTGTTTTCTTGAGGAGCAGTTTTTAGTTCTATTGGGTATGGCTGAGTCCATGCAGTTGTACAGGGGCTCGTATACTGCATTGGTGGGGTCTATATTACGTTGTCAAACATTTACTTGTTCATAGGTTCATAGGTTCATAGGTTCATACTAGGCTATCTGCCCTGGGGCAATTATAAGCCTAGCCCGATTCTGTATGGCTTACGCCACCCCTTGATTTGAGTATACTGTGCCCTTTTTAAGGTTTAGTTTACTGTGCCTCTGTCTAATAGTGACACCAGAGTAATCCCTGGGACAAACCTACGATCCCCCATCCACTTATCGAGATTCTTCTTGAAGAGATTCAGTGAGGTGCTCTGCCTCACATGAACTGGAATTCTATTCCAGAGCGAAGGGAGCCTCTGGGTTATGAACCTGTCCCTCCAGCAAGTTCTATTTATTTCTGTGCTGAGGTTCAAGTCCCTCGAGCATGTGGCTCTAAGGGATTTAGATTTACTGAGGTGGAGCATGTCCATTAATTCTGGATTTGACATAGCTTTGTATGTCAGGCATAGATCGCCTCAGTAGGCGGTATGCAACTGAGTAGAGCTGGAGTTTTTAACCGAGCAGCATATGGCATCTGTTTGAGACCCTTGATCCTCTTGGTGAGATACTTTTGGGGTCTTTCTAATTGCTGCAGGTGTCGGGTAAGGTACATCCCAAAAGGGCATTGTATTCTATGATGGGCCTGATGAGGGATGAATAAAGGGCACGATTACCTCTCTTGATCTAGATGTGAAACCCTTCGTGATGAGGTGGGCTATGTAGAAGGTCTTTCTAACCACTTTGGCAATGTGGTTTTCAAAGGAGAGATTGCTATCAACTTGGGTCCCCAGGTCCTTAATAACTTTCTCTGTACTTAATGGGTTTCCGCCTATGTGGTAATTTGTGGGCACATTGTTTTTGCCAAAGGGTATGACTATACATTTTTTGGCATTTAGCTTTAAACCATGGTGCTGGCACCAGTTATCTGTCTCTGTGAGACCTTTTTGAAGGATGTTTGTGTCAGCTGGAGAGTTGATTATGGCGCCCAGTTTGCAGTCGTCTGCGAACTTGGTGAGCCATAGTCCTCCCATGTTTGCCTGTACCTCGGAAAAGTATATACCGAACAAGAGTGGTCCCAGGACAGAACCCTGTGGGACGCCACTTGTGACCGATTTCGAGTCTGACATGGCTCCAGCAACTCTCACTCTGTGGGTTCTGTCTTTGAGCCAGTTTGCAACCCATCTTGTGACATAGGGTTTATATTTAAGCTGGATAGCTTATCTATGATGCCAGTGGGGTATTGTGTCAAATGCCTTTGCAAGGTCCAGATAGGCTGTGTGGACTACCTTCCCTTCATCTATGGCTTTGGTGACTGTTTCAAAGAAGTCAACCAGGTTCAAAAGGCAGGATCTGCCCTTGACAAAGCCGAACTGGTTAGGATCTAGTGTCTGTAGGTCCCCAATGTCTTTGTTTATGAGCTCCATGATGATCCTCTCCATAGCCTTGCAGACTAAGCTAGTCAGGCTTATGGGGCAATAGTTTCCAGGGTCCGTAGAGGCTCCACCTTTGTGGAGTGGGACCACTGTTGCTGTACGCCATTCTGTGGGCACATATCCTGTAGTGAGGCTGAGATTGTATAGCTGTTTTATTTGAATGATTAGTTCCTCTTGTAGTTCATGTAGGACGCAACCTGGGACGCCATCTGGTCCCATGGAAGCAGTGTTTTTTGCTTTGGAGAGGGCAGCCTTCACCTGAGCATCTGAGATGTTTGGGAGGCAGCCCTCTGCCGGGATAGATATTTGCTCTTTTGGGGTGGAGAAGTTTGCACTGAACCTGTCTGCCAGGATATTGGCGATGTCTGTGGGTTCAGTGTATTTTTTGTCGTTTAGAATCAACTCAGAACAAGTCTGGGAGTTGCATCCCAGGTTTCTAACATAACTGAAAAAAGCCTTATGATTGTCTTTGGTGTCCTGTGCAATTTTTCTCTCAAAGCTGGCCTTGGAGGATTTTATGAGGGATCGTAATTTTTTGCTAGTACTGATCAGAGATGCCTGTGGTGCAGTGTTCGAAGGTCATATGGTCGACACCATATGATCGAACATGTAAATGTTCGAATGTTTCAATGGAGATCTCCGTACTGTGCAGAAATGGAAGTTTTCCATTGTCTGCACTGTAGTGCGATCTTGGAGTTGGTATATTTAAAGAGTGGGGGGTGTGGGGGTGGGGCGCAGCACACTATGTGAACCTTTCAGGTAGGTTTTTTTCTGTTTTTTTTTTTTTTTTTTTTTTCAAACTTTTAAAAGTTCGAACATATGGTGTCGACCATATGGTGTTCGAACTTTTAAAAGTTCAATAATCTAATATAGACCCCATTGGTGTACTGTTCAGCATAGTTGTCTGCATCCTCTGAGAGAGGCAGTGGTGTGAAGCTACAGATATCCTTAGGAGGTTGTAGTCAGCTTTTGAGAAGTTTTTTAGCTTGATTATGGCTGGGGGATTGGGTGGGATAGAAACTTTGAATGAGACAGTCCAATGATCTGATCTCATCAGGGAAGAACATACTATGGGAGTGGTGCAGCGGTCGCCCATGTTGGTGAGAACCAAGTCCAGAATGTTATCTTCCCTTGTGGGGGATGAGAAGAGCTGGTCTAGTGCATTAGAACTGATGAAATTAAGGAATCATTGAGAGAGTGCATTACTGCAAGAATAGTTCACCCAGTCTGTGATGGGATAGTTGAAGTCACCAAGGATGAGGGTGTTAGGGGGTAACTTGATGGAGTCAAGTAGGTCCAGGTAATTGGAGTGGGTGTCCAGAGTCAAGGAGGGGTGTCTATAGCTAGCTATAACTTGGATGGATGTCTTGCCAACTGTCAGTTGCACCTGGAGTAGTTCCAGTACATCATGCTGGCAAACCAGTTTGGTGGTGTGCCTGTCCTTAATGAAGATAGAGCCTCCACCATTAGTCTTCCTGACCTCATTTTGAGATCAGAATGTGTGGAATGAGGTATTGTCTGGTAAGGCAGGGGGTGCTCTCCACAGCTCTGAATCAAGTTTCCATGACCGCACAGACATTAGCATCTTCCAGTGCAAAGAGAGCCACCGGTGAATCCATTTTCCGGTTAAGGCTCCTAGCATCAAGCAGCATGACCTTCAATTTGATTTGCTTTTTGACACTCTTTTATGTTGGAAGGTTTGTCTTTGGGACATTGCCTAAAAAAGGCACAACAGGGGAGGCAAGAGCCTTGGCCAGGATCGGCAAACCCCTTGGTGACAGGTGAAGGCCATCTCTGGCAAAGCATCGAGGCCTGTCGACCATGTCATCCCCGGCAGACAGATACTGGATCCTCTTGGAATGACACCAGAAACTAAGCCAGTTGTTGAAGTCAATTATTTTTTGTTGGTATTGTGGTATCATTCTTGGTGAAAGTAGGATGCTGCTTAGGGCTAGGGTCAAACCTGCCTGGAACACATAATCTGAGAGTTCAATCATGTCCCTCTTCATATAGTCCAGTGAGGTACATTTCAAGTCATTCACATCAATATGGACAATGACAGAGTCATACTTGTACTTGTTGTGGAGAGACTTAAGTGTATGTGTGATGTGACAGAATCTGCCACCAGACAGACAACTGACCGTGACCTTCTCCTTGTCCAGCCTGGTGAGGGGGACATCGGTGTGTCTCACAACTGAGTCACCAATGACTAGTATGTTTGGTTTATTTTTATGTCTTGTGGGATGTGATGGTTTATTGTTTTGCCTTATGGGCTGTGTTTGTGAGACACTGGTGTGTTGTCTGCTGTA
>NC_056743.1:1770458186-1770463186 GCF_019279795.1 Protopterus annectens
AATACCTTTTCCCCAACTACAAATCCTGTGTTGTCTGTCAGGGAAAGTAAGATAAATGTCTTCTTATACAATTAACTGTGGTTTCACGGCAGGTATGGTAGGGGCTTTGGAGGCAGGGCTGACAGCTTGGGACCCTGAAGTGCTTGATGCAACCTGTGGAGGGACAGCGCGCAGATCCGCAGTGGTCAGTCTACCTCTCTGTGCTGCATCTTAGGTTTTGTAAGCAGAAATGTATGACAACAAAACATTTTTAAGGCATATAAAATATTACTCCACCACAAAAAAAAAAAAAGAAAACAAACGTGAGATAAGGGGTAGTGTGAGACAAAAATGAAAGAGAGAGCAAGAGACAAAGAGAGAGGAGAGAGAGAGAATTAGATGCATGGCATATCACATGACTAATGTCAGACAGTGATTAGTTATGATTATCTAATCTATACACCTTTGCTGCATCCAGGTATGATGAGAAGGTCTTACTGTGTTGTACCATTAATCAATTGCATGGCTATGATATCATAAATACCATTATTTATTACATCATTGCCATATTGCATGCAATTACAATAGTTGTTATGCTTACATTAAAACCTGATGCATATGTACTCCATGCCTGGGTCCTCTCCTGTTTGGTATATATTCCTCTGAAGTCCAGGCCAACACAAAGGGACTCTGGCTGACAAATTTCACAGATGATTGCAAGTTGGGAGCTATTATTAACTCCCCAAGTGATGTTGACATCCTACAGAAAGGTCTCACTGAGACCAACGACTGGTGTCAGAACCATGGCATTAAGCTCAATGCCAAAAAATGTGTCGTCATCCCCTTTGGGAAAAACCCGGTTCCCATGAATTATCACATCGATGGTAGTCCACTGAACACAGAAGGTGTTATAAGAGATCTGGGAACACAGGTTGACAGCAACCTCTCTTTCGACCACCACATTGCCACTGTGGTCAGAAAGGCCATCTATGTGGCACATCACATTACTAAGGGTTTTGCATCCAGGAAGAAAGAGGTCATTGTCTCCCTCTACTCTTCCCTCATTAGGCCAGTCATCAAGTACAATGCCCCATTTGGCATGTAGCTCACTAGACACCTGCATCAACTGGAGAGGCCGCAAAAGTACCTCACAAAAAGGATTCTAGGCTTTAAACACTTGTCCTATATGGACAGACTCAAAAAACTCCAACTATTCTCTGTCTCATATCGGCTACTTAGAGGCAATCTCTGCTTGACTTACAAAGCCATGTCTGACCCATCTCTGTTAGAAATGCTACATCTAAATAAATCCCAATCCCTCCACATCACATGCTCCAGAGACCTCAACCTCATTACCACAATCAACAGAACATGCTGGAGGGACAGGTTCATAACCCAGAGACTGCCCGTGCTATGGAATAGACTTCCCATACATGTCAAACAGAGCACCTCACTGGTCATCTTCAAGAGAAATCTTGATGTGTGGATGGGAAATAGAAAATTCACCCCAGGGATCACTCCAGTGGCTCTACTTGACAGAGCCACTGGGAACTAAGGTCGGGTTGCACGATGCCAGGATAATCCTATGGGCTAGGCTTGTAAAGGCTCCAGGGCCATTAGCCTAGTACACACCTATGAACCTATAAATCTATGAACCTGTATGTGCAAGAGCTGCTGGCCCTGCCTGTTGTTCAGGAATGTGTGGTCCTGGCCCTTGATGCCCATGTTATAGCTGTTTCCTCAAGATGATATAGTGCAACATGGCACAGACTGTTAGAATTTTTGCACAGGTGCCTGTGTTGCACTGCATGGCATCCCCTGATGTGTCTCAACAGCTAAACCTTTACTTTAGCACCAAACACGTTCTCTATGATGTTTTTGGTTTGAGCGTGGGCATCATTGTATCCTTCTGCTATGGATGTATATGTGTTTCTGATGGGTGTCATGAGCCAAATTTCCATTGCATAACCTGCATCATCTGGTTGGCTTTGTGGAACATCACCCCTAGCAAACCTTGAGTAAAGTCATGAGGTATGCCATATGTGTGAGTCGTGATAACTGCCTTGGTTGCCTGCACAGACATTAAGGATGATCCCTCGGGCATTGCAGACAACCTGACAGTTGACAGAGCTGAACCCTTTTCTGTTGATGAATGTCTTTCCCTGTTCACCAGATGAGGATATTATTTCTATGTGAGTGTAGTCTATGGCCCTCAAGACTTCAGGGAAGTGTGCTACAGTTTAGAATTCCTGCATTGTTCTTCCTCTCTCCTCTGGTATGCATGGAAAATATATGTACTTTCTTGCATGTTGTAGAATAGCATTTAGATATTGGTGAAATATTCTTGAAACTGAGGCCTGTGACACCCTAGTATATCCCCTGTGGGTCTCTGGAATACACCAGTAGCTAATATCCTTAATGATACACATACTTTGGTTTTCGCTGGCATGGGCTCTGAGGCGGGAGTGGCAGAGGATGCAGATTTCCTCTACTGTTTCCCTATCAACCCTATATCACTCTACTATTTCAATATAATGAAGTCCATGATATGTTAAATGGGGTCTGAATACCCCTCTGCTTGGATGAGGAATGTCTGCAGCATCAGCAGAATAGATTTGAGTCTGTTGTGCATACAAATGCAAGAGAGCAACATCAGCCCCTAACATTGCTTTTTTTTTCTAAGTGGCTGTATTCCAATAGGTTTTGCTGTTCAGGACAAAGAGCTCCGCCATATTGTATTGGTTCCCTTGCATGTAATTCAGCTGCTTAGGGCTTTCATTAGCATACTGTGCTGTTTACCTTTGTTTGGTGGCTGTACATGACATATAGAGATATTTAATGAATACAAAATGACATGCACGATATCAGAGTAGAAATTAGGCATTTATGAATAAGGCCCTTTATTTTCTTTTGCATGTTCTGAGGATAAGCCTCAGAGTGTGTGCTGTATCACACATACACACACACACACACACACACACAAACACACGTGTGCACATGCACCATATATATGTATACTCCTAAGTATTTCAATTTTGGTGCTATAATGGAAATCCAGCAGTATTACATTTAACTATGAGTAAACTTATACATGTTCAGTGTATTCTAACAAAGTTGGATAGCTGGTGTGTGTGTTTTTGCTCAAGTGCATACACTCTGTCTGTACACACACGCAAACGTGCATGCACGCGCATACACACAGATATATATATATATATATATATATATATATACTGTAAACATAAAAGAAAGACCAGCACTCCAAATGTTCCAAGCATTTATTGACCAAAATGGTAGAATAATCTTCCACTATAAAACAAATAATCCACCAGCAACTGACAGCAGCCAAATGCAAAGGTATCCATCGACCACAACAGGAATAAACAGACCGGTTTCATCCCTTGGTGTCTTCGGTGCATACAGGAAATGATATAGGATGATGGTCACCAAGGTTAGGTATCCAAAAATGTAGAACAGTAGATATCCAAGATGAGAGACCACGACCGCCACAGCTAAAACCGATTACTGATAAAAAGATAAGCGCTTTTAGGTTAGTATAACCCTTCTTCAAATCAATTCCCAAACACACAAACAAACATACAAATTGGTATTTAAATGGTAAAACAACCAATGAAACTTTGTCATTAAAGCACCAAAAATATTTAACCAATAAAATTCAGTATGTTGAATATATACGGTATATATATATATATATATATATATATATATATATATATATGTGTGTATACACACACACACACACACACACACACACACACACACACACACACACACACACACACACTCACACACACACACACGCACCTATACAAATACATATAGTGAGAGTCAGAGTGTTCAAAAGATGTTTAAAAATTAAATGCCAGCATCCCATTGTCTTCAACTGGACTTTTTTGTAAGAACATTTTTTCATTCAATACAACATTCTTTTGTCATAAAACAAAAATCCACATTCCCTATATGAGAAAATGTCATTACTGTATACTTGATATTTGTCACCTAATATCTTAACAAACCTTTTGAGTTGAGGTGTTGAAATTTGCTTGGCAGTACCATCTTGAATCATAAGTATTCCACTGTAAACCCCTTGAGAAAATATCTGTAGAGCCCACCCACAGAGGGATTAAAATGTCATCCCACTGCTTTCAGGATGTAGTTCTATAATGCAGGTCTGTGAAAGCCTTCTATTTTTAGTACATAATGCAAGATCTTTAGAACTGTGCACACTACTCGTATAAGACAAATGTATCTACTTCCTGCTATACAGCAATGTAAATTCCAGTATTTTCTATTGATTAATGACATAACTAGTGTTCCTATGAGTCTGTGTAGATCAAAATGCAATAATACTTTGCAAAAACACCTTGAAATATCATATGACATATGCTGTTTTGTTCATCTTAATGTATTCTTTTCTTTGATAACACTGACATATGCACAAGTCCCGGAGAAAGACTATTTTCCTTGACTTGGGAATAATTGGCAGCCTATGGATATATTGGTAATTTGTTTATTGTTTTAGAAGGAAAACCAGTGCCTCATTTGAGTCTCTGCATAGTTTGGGATTATTAATTACTTAGGTTTAACAATTTAGCATGTATGTGGGTATTAACTTCTCCCATCCCCAACACAAACTAATTAATAACAATTTATACAAAACATGGTCAAAAGTCATGGAAGATCTCACAAGGTGGAAGAATCTAAACCTTTCCCTCCTCTCAAAAGTAGCTATTATAAAAATGAATATCCTACCCAAAATTCTTTTCCATCTCTTTGCCCTTAATCAAAGCATTCCAAATACTTTCTTCTCAAAAATGAATACTATACTGGGGAAATTTGTGTGGTACCCTAAAAATGTCAGAATTAGCTATACTAAATTAACACTTCCCAAAGAAAAGGGGGGCCTGGCCCTTCCGGATTTTCTAACATACTACCATATAATAAATGCCAGCTGTATTTTACATATAACCAGCTTCCATCCTACAGATAAAGTCTGGAAC
>NC_056743.1:1770468186-1770485686 GCF_019279795.1 Protopterus annectens
GAGTGTACCCAGCACAAGAATCTGGTAGTCTATTGGCCGTTTTGGGCCAGTTTCTAGCTCTTTCAAGTCCCCCTGTATAAAACCCGCTTTGGCGCGGTTTGTGCGCTAGTTACTACTCAGCCAAGCTCCTCGTGGTCCCGCAGAGTGGTGCTAGCAGCAGAGAGGCTAAAAGAGCGACTGCTAACCTGATAAAAGTGTTTTTTTTCCTGCTACTACCTGGGCGACTGTCCGATCTAGCTAAACTGCAAGTATTTCTGCTTCTTGAACTGTTTTAAACTGTTTAAAGTTGTTTTTGCACCTGCACTTTTAAAGTTTGCCCTGTTTGTTGCATTTACCTGTTGAGGCTACACACTCAAGTGTGCTAGCCTGTGTTACATATTTATTGCACTTTCCTGCTGTTTGTTGCAAAAAAGAAAAAAAGAAAAAAAAAAAAAAAAAAAATTATCCTTGTTTCCCATCTTTCCTGACCTAGAGTAGTCCAAATACAGGCTTTGCTGTATTCTGGACTTTTGGAAAGTTCCTGTGTTGCCTATTTTCCTTTCTTGGATAAAGGGAGGCTTCTTTGTCCACCAGTGGCAGTGGGGAGCTTGGAGCAGCCTATCTATCCCTGGAGGAGTGTTCCCAGCACAAGAATCTGGTAGTCTATTGGCCGTTTTGGGCCAATTTCTAGCTCTTTCAAGTCCCCCTGTACAAAACCCGCTTTAACGCGGCTTTGTGCGATTTTGCGCATAGCGCAGCATCGGGCAGCGCTGCTTAATTGGGTTTAAACCATTCTCGGCTCCACAAAGTCTGCTCTTCACTTTTTCCCTTAGAACTGATCTAGTTCTCATAATAAACACCCTATTCCCACTCTAAAGCCTGGCACTTGCTCACTAAAGCAATTATATAAGTCAGCACTAAAAAATTAAAAGTACTACACCCTCACAAACTCCCCTTGAGTACTTTGTTCCCCATTGGCCCTTTTTTTCAATTATAAAGGAATTCCCAATACTATTCTAGCATGTCCAAAGGTCAGTTGTTAATCTCCTCTCCGGTCCAGCTGGTGAATCTGGGAATCTTGAGGCAATGTTACACCTGCCTCATGTACACAGACAACCCTCTCCTCCTCCTCCCAACAAATTCCAACACATGTGAGAGATGCAACCATATAGCCAAACTGGAGGCTAAGCTCTCTCAACTCATTACTGGTGTAACCAGTCAGGAGGAGAAGGAAACCTTACTCACTACAATTCCAGTCTCACATAGACCTACCACAACAGCAAACCAAACACATAAACACACAAAAACATACTCGGAAGCTCTAAATAAAAATCTTCCTAAGCAGCATAGACCTCCAAAGCAGACACCCAAGCAACCGCTACCCCAAAACAAAACACGTGCAACACATAGCTCACAAAGCCAGTGTGCCAAACAGTCACAGCCCTTAAGGCTAAACAACACACCTGATACACTTGTAATAGGTGACTCTATCATCAGGCACACTGACGTCCCGCTCACCAGGCTGAACAAGGAGAAGGTCATGGTGAGCTGCCTGTCGGGCACTAGGATCCGCCACATAACACAAGCACTCAGGTCAGTCCAAGGCAAGTACAAATATGACTCAGTCATTGTCCATGCTGGTGTGAATGACCTGAGACGTACCTCCCTGGACTACATGAAAAGAGACATAGAGGAGCTCTCTGAGCATGTAGCTCAGGCCGATATGACCCTGACCTTGAGTAGCATCTTACCCTCACCAAGAATGATGCCACAATATGAAGACAAGATGATCAATTTCAACAATTGGCTTAAGTATTGGTGTCATTCAAAGGGGATCCAATGCCTGTCTGCCTGGGATGACATGCTCGACAAGCCACGATGCTTCGCTAGGGACAGCTTGCACCTGTCACCCCTGGGCTTTCGGATATTGGCAAAGGCTCTTGCCACCCCCATAGTGCCTTTTTTAGGCAAGGCTCACAAGACAAACCCACCTCCATAGGTATCACAAGGGATAAGAAACTAAGAGTAATGTTACTCAACGCCAGAAGTCTAAACCTCAAGATGCACACACTCGAAACTCTCCTTAGCATGGAGAACATCAATATTTGTGCAGTAACAGAAACCTGGTTCAAGGCTCCCGAGAGCACCCCAGCCCTACCAGGTTATACCTCATACCATGTTTTTCGGCCCCAAAACTTGGACCGAACCACAGAAGGAGGGGGAGTATCAATATTCGTCAAAGATACCCACACCTCCAGGTTGGTGGCACAGCATGAAGCATCAGAGACTATCCATGTGCAACTAACAGTGGGTAAAACTGCCTTCCAGTTTATAGCCTGCTACAGACCACCCTCCCAAACCCAGGAACCCCACTCGGCCTTCCTGAGAACACTGGAAAATATGAAGTTCTCTCCAAACACCATTATATTGGGCGACTTCAACTACCCTAACATAGACTGGGAGCATTACTCTAGCTCCAACACCCTAGCCCGAAGGTTCCTAGAATTTATAAACTCAAATGCTATGGAACAACTTGTTGCCACTCCCACAAGAGGGGAAAACATACTGGACCTGATCATCACCAACATGGGGACTCTGTGCTGCAGTCCAGAAGTGTATCCCCCACTGGTAAGGTCAGACCATAAACTAATCTCACTAGATATTCACATCCCGACCCCAGCCCCTGCCCAGAAAACCACAGTGAAAAACTTCTCTAAAGCAAATTTCACATTCCTCAAAACCGAGGTGGAATCCTTCAAAGCCCCCGGGCCTGTGGAAAATACGGCCCAGACCGCAGAATCCTTTATAAACGCATTCTATGAACACCTTCAGGAATGCATGGATCATGCAATCCCAAATAAAATCAAGACCCAATCCTCCAAAGTTAGGCAACCTGTCTGGTGGACCCCAGCCATAAACAAACTATACAATAGAAGGAGGAAGCTACTACAAGATAGAGCAAAATCCCAAAAAGGGAAGGCATCTCTGATCAGTATTAGCAAAAAACTACGGGCACTCATAAAATCGTCTAAGGCCAGCTTTGAGAGAAAAATTGCACAGGACACTAAGGATAATCACAAGGCTTTCTTTAGTTATGTTAGGAACCTGGTTGGGAATTCCCAGATATGCTCAGAATTAGTCCAAAATGACAAAAAATACACCGAGCCCACAGACATTGCCAACATCCTAGCTGACAGGTTCAGCGCAAACTTCTCCCCCCTTCCCCAACAAAAGGGCAAATATCTATTCCAGCAGAGTGCTGCCCCCCTGACATCTCAGATGCTCAGGTAAGAGCCGCCCTCTCCAAAGCAAAAAACACAGCATCAATGGGACCAGACGGTGTCCCGGGCTGCATCCTACATGAACTCCAAGAAGAACTAAACCCAAATATAAAACTACTGTTCAATCTCAGCTTTACTACAGGATATGTCCCCAAAGAGTGGTGTACAGCAACAGTGGTCCCTCTCCACAAAGGTGGTGCCTCAACGGATCCTGGAAACTATCGCCCCATAAGCCTGACTAGCTTGGTCTGCAAAGCTTTGGAAAGGATCATCATGGACCTCATAAATAAAGATATTGGGGACCTACAGACACTGGATCCTACCCAGTTCGGCTTTGTTAAGGGCAGATCCTGCCTCTTAAACCTGGTTGATTTCTTTGAAACAGTCACCAAGGCCATTGACGAGGGGAAGGTGGTCCACACAGCCTACCTGGACCTTGCAAAAGCCTTCGATACAATACCCCACTCGGGCATTATAGATAAGCTCACCAGGTTAAATATAAACCCCTATGTCACTAGATGGGTTGCAAACTGGCTCAAGGACAGAACCCACATGGTTAGAATTGCTGGAACCATGTCAGACTTCAAACCAGTTACAAGTGGCCTCCCACAAGGCTCAGTCCTGGGACCTCTCTTGTTCGGTATATATTTCTCAGAGGTACAGGCTAACATGGAAGGACTGTGGCTGACCAAGTTCGCAGATGACTGTAAACTGGGCGCCATAATCGACTCTCCAGCCGACACAAGCATCCTACAAAAGGGCCTCATAGAAACAGACAACTGGTGCCAGAGCCATGGCCTCAAGCTAAATGCCAAAAAGTGTATAGTCATCCCCTTTGGCAAAAACAAAGTGCCCACAAATTACCACATAGGTGGTAATCCATTAAGTACTGAAGAAGTAATTAGGGACCTGGGGACCCAAGTTGATAGCAATCTCTCATTTGACAACCACGTGGCCAAAGTGGTTAGAAAAACATTTTATATAGCCCACCTAATCATGAAGGGATTCACATCTAGATCAGTGGAGGTCATCGTGCCTCTTTACTCATCCCTCATCAGGCCCATAATTGAGTACAATGCCCCTTTTGGGATGTTCCTTTCCAGACACCTGCAGCAACTGGAAAGACCCCAAAAGTACCTCACCAAGAGGATCAAAGGGCTCAAACAGATGCCATATGCTGCCCAGTTAAAGAAACTCCAGCTCTACTCAGTGGCATACCGCCTGCTCAGAGGCGATCTGTGCCTGATGTATAAAGCCATGTCCAACCCGGAATTAATGGACATGCTGCACCTCAGAAAATCCAAATCCCATCGAGCTACGCTCGAGAGACTTGAACCTCAGCACTGAAATAAATAGGTCATGCTGGAGGGACAGATTCATAACCCAGAGGCTCCCTTCACTCTGGAATACAATCCCAGTCCAGGTTAGGCAGAGTCCCTCATTGACTCTCTTCAAGAGGAATCTTGATGAGTGGATGGGAGATAGTAGGTTTACCCCGGGTATCACTTCTGTGTCACTGTTAGACAGAGGCACAGTATACTAACCTCGAAAAAGGGCTTAGCAAAATTCATTTAAAATGGGTGGCGAAAGCCAAACACACTCTGGCTAGGCTTATAAATGCCCTAGGGCAGATAGCCTAGTATGAACCTATGAACCTATGAACCTATACATATATATATATATATATATATATATATATATATATATATATATATATAGGTTTACTATTAAAATTACAAAATTTAAAACAAATTTCGTAATTAAATGTTGAGGTGTATTGTAGAATCTGCAGATTTATGACAGCTCAGACAGTCTAAAATCTGCAGTAATTGCTGAAAAAGTCGAATTTGACTTTTTACGGCAATTAACAACAATGCCACCCTTGCCGTAAATCCCTAACCCCTACATATAACATCCCGTTTTTACAGATGTCAGCTCATGAGAGAAATGCAGTGCAAATAACATAGTTACAGCTGTATCAGGGAATAACATAAGAAAGAAAATAACAACATGTATGACATGCAAGAGGTAGTTCACATTACATAAACACACTCAATACCCATTATCCAATGATAAATAATAAATAAATACCCACCACCAAACCTCTTCACCATTAAGATGAATAATAAGTGAATGGCAGCTGTTTAGTTACCGCATTGCACTTGCTAACCTTAGAACCTTCGACGTGACTCAGTATAGCCATCATATTGCATAATTGTAATACTGATGGTAATTGCTCAGAGCAGCAGGATTAAATAGGTTCATAGTTTGGTACTAGGCTATTGCCCTAGGGCCTATACAAGCCTAGCCATAACAATTCCCTCTCTATTTCTTCCCAGAATATTTACTTCCGTGGTCCCCTGTCTAGCAAGGCAACTGATGTGATCCCCGGGGAGAATTTCCTATCCCCCATCCAGTTGTCAAGGTTCCTTTTGAAGAGGGCCAAAGAGGTGCTCAGCTTGACATGTATGGCCAGCCTGTTCCAGCGTATGGGGAGTGTCTGGGTCAGGAACCTATCCTTCCAGCATGTTTTGTTCATTGTGATTACAAGGTTTAGATCCCTGGAGAGTGTGGCTCTGAGGGATTGGGGTTTCTTTAAGTGTAGCATGTCCAACAGCTCTGGGTTTGACATGGCCTTATATGTTAAGCAGAGATTGACTCTGAGTAGTCGATATGCGGCAGAGTATAGCTGGAGTTTTTTTTAGATGGTCAACATAGGGCATCTGCTTTAGGCTTGTGATTCTTTTAGTGAGGAATTTCTGTGGCCTTTCCAGTTGTTGCAGATGTCTTGTGAGGTACATACCAAATGGGGCGTTGTACTATATAATGGATCTAATGAGGGATGAGTACAGTGGGACAATGACTTCCTTTTTTCTGGATGAAAAGCCCTTAGTGATGATGTGTGTCACATAGAAGGATTTCCTGACTGTTGTGGCGATGTGGTTATCGAAGGTGACACCACTGTCCACCTGTGTCCCTAATTCCCTTATCACACTTTTGGTGTTTAGTGTACTGCCACTTATGTGGTAATTCATGGGTACATGTTTTTTTTCCAAAGGGGATAACTATAAATTTCTTGGCATTGAGCTTGAGCCCATGGTTCTGGCACCAAGCATCTGTTTCTGTAAGACCCTTTTGTAGAATATCTACATCATTTGGGGATTCAATAATGGCTCCCAGTTTGCAGTCATCTGCAAACTTTGTTAGCCAGAGTCCTTTATTGCTGGCCTGTATTTCAGAGAAGTAGATGCCAAACAAGAACGGTCCTAGGACTGAACCCTGAGGTACTCCACTTGTCACTTGTCTGGAGCTAGATTCTGAGTCGGCTACTTTTACAGTGTAGGTTCTGTCAGTAAGCCATTTGGCAACTCATCGAGTAATGTAGGGATTAATGCCCAGCTTAGTTATTTTATCTATAATTCCAGAGTGGGGGATGGTGTTGAAGGCCTTGATGAGGTCCAGATAGGCTGTGTGGACTGTCTTGCCCTTGTCCATGGCTCTGGAGACTGATTCAAAGAAGTCAATCAGGTTGAGGAGACAAGATCGTCCCTTTACGAAACCAATCTGGGTGGGGTCCAGTGTTTCAAGGTTACCAATGTCTTTGTTTATAAGTTCCATGATAATGTGTTCCATGGCTTTGCAGATCAGGCTTGTCAGACTGATGGGATGATAGTTCCCAGGATCCAAGGTGGATCCCCCCTTGTGGAGTGGGATAACTGTAGCTGTGCACCACTCATTGGGTACGAAGCCTGAGGTGAGGCTATGATTAAACATGACACTTAGGTGAGGTGCCAGTTCATTTTATAGTTCATGTAATACACAGCCCGGGATGTCATTTGGTCCCATGGATGCTGTATTCTTAGCTTTGGAGAGTGTGTTTTTTACCTGTGTGGCCATGCTTACCAGAATTTGTCAATCTTTTGGTATTGAGATGGGTCTTTTAGGTAGTGAGAGGGGGGTGAAGTTGGCACTGAATTGATCTGCCAGGATATTGGCAGTATCCTTGGGATCAGTATATTTAATGCCATTCTGTTGTAGTTCAGAGCAGATCTGAGCATTGCCATTTAGATTCTTGACATAACTATAGAATGCCTTGTAGTTGTCCTTGGAATCTTTGGCAATTTTATTTTCGTAAATAGCTTTGGAGGATTTTATGAGGGATCTCAGCTTCTTACTGAGGTTGGTAAGGGAGTATTTTGCATCCTGGGATTTTTCTCTTATCTGCAACAGTTTCTTCTTTCTATTGTATAGTTTGTTTATGGCAGGGGACCACCAGATTGGCTTCCTTTTTTTGGAGGAGGGTGTCTTGGCTCTATTTGGAATTGCACGATTCATGCATGAGTGGATGTGCTCGTACAGCGCCTTAGTGTAGGATTCAGCAGTCAAACTTTCAGTTCCCATCTGCATGGGTGTCATGAAGTTTGTTACTTCTGACTTGAGCAGCATGAAGCTAGCTTTGGAGAAGTTTTTTATGGAGGTTTCCTTACTGGGGGGGTGGGGGTGGGATGTGGACGTCAAAGGTGATTAGCTTATGGTCAGGCCTGACCAACGAGGGGGTGACCACTGGTATGGAGCATCAATCTCCCATGTTGGTAACGACTAGGTCTAGGATATTTGAGCCCCTGGTGGGGCTATGGATTAGTTGATCCAGGGCATTGGAATTTATGAATTCCAAGAACCGTTGGGCAAAGGTGTTGGTACCCGAGTAATTTTACCAGTTAATGGCAGGGTAGTTGAAATAACCCAGTATTAGGGTGTTTGGTTGTAAATCTTAATATTTTCCAGTATGTTTAGAAAGGTGTAGTGAGAATCTTGGAGCATGGTGGGGATCTGTAGCAAGCTACAATTTGGATTGCAGTCTTACCAAGTGTTAGTTGTACCTGTAGAATTTCAGATGCATTGTGTTGGGCAACTAGCCTAGAAGGTGTGAATATACTTGGTGAATATGGACACTCTTCCTCCTTTAGTGTTTTGGTCCTGGTTTGGTGGCTGAAAAGTGTGGTAAGAGTTATAGTCTAGTATTGCAGGGGTGCTCTCTGGAGCCTTAAACCAGGTCTCAGTTACTGCACAGATATCGATGTTCTCCATTTTTAGGAGTGCTTCGAGAGAGTGCATTTTGAGGTTTAGACTTCTAGCACTGAGTAGCATTACCTTCAGATTTTGTATGCTTATATCTGTTAAGGTGGTGGTTTTGTCCGTTGTGCCTTGCCTAAAAAAGGCACTATAGGGGTGGCAAGAGCCTTAGCCAGTAACCTAAATCCCAGGGGCGACAGGTGCAAACCATCTCTAGCAAAGCATCATGGTTTGTCGATCATGTCGTCCCAGGCAGACAGACACTGGATCCCCTTTGAATGACACCAGAAACTTACCCAATTGTTGAAGTCAATCATTTTGTCCTTATACTGTGGTATCATTCTGGGTGAAGGCAGAATGCTACTCAAGGCTAGGGTCATACCTGCTTGGGCCACATGATCAGAGAGCTCTTCCATGTCTTTTTTTATGTAGTCCAGGGAGGTACATCTCAAGTCATTCACTCCAACATGGACAATGACAGAGTCATATTTGTACTTGTTGTGGAGTGACTTGAGTGCATGTGTGATGTGGTGGATCCTGGCACCTGACAGACAGCTGACTGCAATTTTCTCCTTGTTCAGCCTGGTGAGTGGGACATCAGTGTGCCTGACTATAGAGTCAACTGAAAAAAAAGAGGCTTCAATGTATCAGTTATTATGGTTGGTGCCCAAGTTAATAAGTCTCACAGCTATAGGATACAAACTGTTCATGAATCTGGTAGTCCTACAACAGAAGCTGTGGTACCTCCTTTCAGATGCAAGTTGTGAGAACCAGTTGTGGGCTGGATTGGTGAAATCAGCTAGTATTTTGTATGTTCTCTTTCTTGCTCTTGTAAAGAAAAGCTCCTGAGTAGAAGGGAAGTTTGTGCCCAAGATTTTCTCAGCCACCCTCACCACCCTCTGTAGTTTTTTCTTCTCAGCAGCTGGGCAGTTGCTGAACCATGCTATCAAGTTGCTAGTGAGGATGCTCTATAGCTCCCCTGTAAAAAGTGGTAAGAGCAAACAGTGGGAGCCTGGCCTTTTTGAGCATTCTGAGGAAGTAAAGCCTCTGCTGAACCTTCTTGAATATATGGTTTATGGCTTCCTATCAGCAGACCGAAGACGCATGTTTTCGAGTGCGTCTTGGTCGAACTGACAAAACTGAAACTGCAAAATATCAAAGCGACATGTAAGCAAATTCTTTCCCTGGGAAAGAATTCTATCGGTCTCTTCGGTACATTGCCATTTTTAGCAGTGTAGTGCAGTCTATGAGTTGGTATATTTAATTAGGGGGGTTGGGGGCACAGCCCCCCACGTCGGGTGTGTGGGGGCAAAGCCCCCCACTTAATCTCATGTTTTAATGTGCTTTCGTTTTTTTTTTTGTTGGAACAGCGATATTTTTCCAAGGGAAAAAATTGCTGTTCTGACAGTTTGGTTTTGTAAGCTTTCACTTATATGGGGTCGATTAATCACCGTTAGCTTACCTAAGCATTCGGTGATCTAATATAGACCCTGGTTTATGGTTTATGCTTACCAGATCATGTCAGCCACCAATTCAAAGGATGTGTTCAGTGACCTGCCTGGAAGTACTCCTTCTGATGCTGGGAATTTTAATTTGTTGATTCAGTAGCTTACACAAACTGTCACTCAGCTGAACCAGCATTTGCACCAAAGTCAGATTAACTGCTGTGCTGACACCCTTGCGAGCCACTCTGTTGCAGGTGGTGTTAATAGTGAAATGATTAACCATTTGGAAGAATTTTCATCTACTTTACAGGTATGTGGTTGACTTGATAAACTTCACTTTTTAAACTTGAAAGAAGGTGCCAACCACTTGATGGTTATAACCTGAGCTTACAAGAACATATTTCTTTACTGGACAAGTCAGTATACAAATTCAAACTGTTACAGCTGAACAACTATTTTCTGGGGGGAAGTATTGAAAGAAAACATGTCCCCAAAGGATTAAGGTTGTGGAAATACCCACAGGGAGTAAGTCCCAATTCTATATTTCATCAGGAAATAACTGAATTTTTTGACCAGACTGGGCTAGAATTGACCAGGCTGACAGTTAAAGACAATGACAGATGCCTGGCATCAGCAAGTTGGTTGACTCTATTACCAACGATCTTCTTTTCTACCGACATCAAGTGGCATTTAACAATATATTTTCAGCTACTGACAAAAGTTGGTACGGGTTAAGAACAGGAAGGATAAAAAATTAAGACAGGATGATTTAGACCATCAGCAGAAGACAGTATACCCCCCCTCCCCGAGCAATACCAGAAGGGAAGACTAAGCAGGTTACTTCTATGAGAGTGGGGAACAACAGGAGGAAGACTGCCCTTTAGATGAGAACATCCCCAGGAGATCTGAATGTTTAGTGAAGAAACAGGGGCAATTCATGACAGGTGACTCACTTTCACCCCAAGGGGAGGAAGACGAACAATTGGGGCAACGGAGGTTCAACTTACAGGAAACGAGCAGACTACCAGTACTAGAGGAACCACTGGTGATGGACATTGCTTTTACAAATACAAGTACTGTCAAGGTTTCAGCTTATTTTGACTTTTTTATTTACAATTTCACTAATCTTGAAATTGGGCCTGGTCACCACCAACGATTTCTTAAGGGGTTTAACTTTATTCCCTCCATGAGGGCCAAAGTGGAGGATACACTTTTAGATTTAAAGATTTTTACCAGAAAATTAAATTTACAATTTCTATTTGGTGACAGTTCTATTCCCACTCACGAAATGTTGAAAAGAAATAGCACTATGATTCCCCCTTTACACCCCGTGGTACATCTATTTGAGAGGAAATATGAAAAAGAGATATGTGGGACTATCGGGGGTAGAGTGCAAAAATTTTACATCCTCTCTGCACACGAAAAGGAACTACTGCATGAGTTTATGAACAACAAAGAAATTAGATGCATGAAACCTGAAAAAGTGGGGGTTAGTGATCATGTGCCACTTGGACTATGATGGCCGTATACTTGGACATCTGCAAAATGATGATGTATATTCACTGGTGTCTATTAATGAAATTTACATCACATATCGTGGTATCAAGGTGGTACTTAACAAGTTGTTGCTTTTCGACAGGATACCATAGGGTCTGTATGACTACTTAAGAGTAGACTTTCCAGTGATTCCTAGGATTTTTAGAATCCTCAAGATTCATTCAGACGTTAACAACCCCCGCCCCCGCATCCTATTGTTGCAGCAAGAGATTCGGTTACTGAGCCCTTAGCCAAATATGTGGACAACAAGTTAAAACATTTACTTAATGGCTTTCCCCACATTTTTAAAGACTCATGGGACTTGCCGGACAAATTGAGAAAAGTGACACCAACTCAGGAAAGTATGACGGTTACCTGTGATGTGCAGAGCTTGTTTATGGTTATCCCCCATGAGATAAGGTTGCAATGATTCAACGAGATTGTCAGTAAATATGGACAGATTTCCGACTCAGAAGAATCTATTGTTGGTGACTTTATGGACCTTATTCTTAGTTGTAATTTTTTGTTGTTTGAGGGGGAATTTTACAAGCAAAACACAGGTGTAGCTATGGGGACAGCCTGTGCCCCCTTATTTGCCAATGCTGTGATGTTGTGATGGGAACTGATTTTTTTATTTCTCCATCCACTGTGCAAGTATGGCAAAGCATGTTATTGATTTTTGGATGATCTGTTGATTATTTGGGAAGGTACATTCTACTAATTTGTGGTATTTTAATGGTCCATGCAAACAAGTACTGATTTTTTGTCTTTTACTTACCATCATGATTATCACAAACTTGCATATTTAGATGTCGAGTTGTGCAAGGGGACAGGCAGCAAGTTTTCTGCCTCAGTATACAGAAAACCTACCTATTGTAATTATTTTCTGTTTTACACCAGCTGTCAGACCATGCACCAAAAAAGAGGCATTGTTAAGAGCCAACCTATTTGGGTGTCAAGATTGACCTCTGAGGACAATACTTGTTTGTCAGAGTTCAACAAAGTTACAAGGATTTTTGCTAAGAGGGGTTACCCCAATGAACTCTTGGAGCAAGTAAGTCAGGAGGTTTGACTTGGTAGACAAACCAAATTTGCCCCGATTATTTTGCATGGACTTGAGGGTATTAGAGAGTGTAAAGACACCACTCCCCTCAACCTACAGACTAACATGGTCATACAATACACACTTGATGTTAAACAAATAGAGAAGATTATTAGAAGGAACTGGTGTATTTTTGAAAGTGACGATGTTACTAAGGCACTGTTTGACAAAAGTGTTAGTTTCACTTATAGAAACAAATCTAATATGAAAATGTTACTTGAAAAGTCTGGTAATAAAACCAAAGGAGTGCCAGTTACTGGAAGGTGAGGGTCATGTCACTTGTGTCCTTATATGAACACCAGCTACATTGGTTTCTTAATGGGAATGTTGGGACAATCTGATGTTACTAAGTTTTGTATTTGCAAGATATCTAGAGTTGTATACATGGCTTTCTGTGTGGCATGTTCAGCCTTCTATATAGGCAAAACCAAAAATGCCTTTTCTAAGTGCATTTATCAGCACTTGTATTGTATTCAGAAATGTGATTGTAAAAGTGCACTTGCAAGACACTCCTTGACCTGTGAGAGATTTACAAAATTTACCTTTTTTGTATTAGAACAAGTGCAGAGATCTATTTACTGTGGTGACTGGGAAAACGGGCTTCTGCACAGAGAAATGTGTTGGCAACTGAAACTTGATGCTTCAAATTTTCCAGGATTTAATGACAGTGTTTCTGTTATTAGTGAATTAAGAAGGAGAGCTTCTGTTTGATCTTCAGTTATCCTTCTTTAAAGTATTAATTGAAGTATATCTTTTATTGGCTGATGCTGGTGGGGGTGAGGGAGGTTCACTCTCTATTTTAACTTGCTTTTTAGTTTGGTTCTCCACAGTTCTGAAGAAGACTGGATAAGATGAAAACACTTAATTGAGGATTAATGTTGTTCACATTAAAGAGTGCTTTGGTTCTAGCTGTCTAACCGGTGATTTTTTGTTTGTTATTGGATTTTGATCTACTAGTCCAAGTTTTGGTCTGAGTTTTACTTTGACTATATGGTTGGTATTAACAGTTCAGAAGAGGTCATCTGAGGTGTGAAGGAACTTGGTTGTTTTGAACAACCAAATTGTTGAAACCAATATGGTAGAGACCATATGATCAACAATTCAGCTTGTCGATAAAGAACATAAACCCAAATAACACACACAAATAACATAATGATTTTGCAGGGGGCAAGTACCCTTGCATCCTCTCAACCCTGCTAATTATTTATACCAATTCAGAGATTGCACTACAGTGGGGAAAAGAGAAAATTCCCCAATCCCTACTGTACTGCAGTCTCAGAACGGTTCAACGAACCAAATTGTCAACTTATTGTCTTGACCATATTGGATTCAGCAATTTATTCATTTGATAAAATGACATAGAGCCCTTTTTGGTGAGGAGACAGATGTTTGCAAGTATGGTTGACTCAAACCTTGGCTATATTGCCACATTCAGCTCTCTATAACAAATTATTGATTTGATTCTTCTATCGCATAAATATGATCCAGTTATTCTGACAGAAATTGTGTTTTAGAAAACCTAAAATCATTATAAGCTTATTATTATCCTTTTCAAATAGAACTTTAAAACACCCAGTAAGGTAGCCAACAACTATTAAAGAGCATAGCCAGAATTCCCAAGCACTGTTTTATTAAGTGATTTTCTCAGTGTCACACAGAAGATAAAGGAAGGTGGAAAGATTCAAACCCTACACCCTTGGCACAGGAAGCATCTCATTAACAATGAACTTTAAATTGAGGGTTGTTGAATAGGTAAGGTGTTTACCTCACAAATACACAGTACAGCGTTTGCTTCTTAGTCATGGTCATTAATTGGTTATTGGATAAGCATGTAATAGTCTGCAGACTGATTGCCTAGTATTTATCTATGAACTATATTCAATGAAACAGACATTTTCATGAACGTATATCTTGGAATGATGTAGGAGTGTGTAAGAATAAGGCTGATTAAAATGATGGCTAGAGAGACACCAAAGGACTGGGAAAGTGAGGAGAAAGGGGGTAGTTAGCTTGATGAAAAACTACCAGTATTAAATATGAATGAATATTTATTGAAATACTGGTGTTGGCATGAGGAACGAAACAATAACCAAACTTCTTTAGCATATACTTTATTTTCAACGTTTTCATCTTGCGACTTCAGAACTAAAAATTGTCTACTTATATATACACTTCATTACATCACACTATTGACCAATCACCATTTAAAGTGCCTGAGTGAAATTTAAAATACAACATCATGAAACCTTAAAAAACATTATTTATTTATATATACTTTTCTATATTTCAGGGAGTTAAAACTTTCCGGATCATCAATGGACAATTAAATACAAACGATAATGACAAAGCTTGTATTTTTAATTTATTTGATTTTCATTTAACTTCATCACATGTTAAAGTAGGGTTCCTATCACATGAACGAACTTTTCAAAGTTCGAATGTCATATGGTCGACACTATATGATCGAACTTTGAAAAATTGAAGGTTAAATGTAATGGCGCCGTACTGTGCAGAATGGGAGACTTTCCCTTTTCTGCACTGAAGTGCGATCTCGGAGTTGGTATATTTAAGTAGGGGGAGTGTGGGGGGGCATTAAGGTAATTTTTTTTATGTTTTATTATATGTTCGAAGTTTCAAACTTCGATCATATGTTGTCAAACATATGGGATTTGAAGTTTTGAAATTTTGAATATATAATATAGACCCATTAAAGTATTGTCTCTTGGACTAAATTTTGTGCCCACAAGGAGGGCAGACTGTGTATGAACTCTGTTGGAACTGAAACAATATAGTAGAAAGTTAAACTTAAATTTTTTATTACATAATGTGCAGACCAGTTTTTCTAAGTTTGTAAAACCTTCTTGTTTTAATCCGACTCTGCTAAATACATTGAAAGTGTTTGAAGGCACCTGTGAGACTGAAATTAAAGCTGTATTAGCAAAAAGTAAATGTTATAAATATTTTAATATGACAACCGATGAAAGAAAATGTTTGATGGAAATATAAAATAGTCAGAAGCTCAGAATAATGAAAAGTGACAAGGGAGGGGGATTAGTAGTAATGAATAGTGACCAATATTTTAACAGTATGCTGGACATATTAAGTAACACTGAAGGATATCAACAGATTAGTTTAGCTGAAATACAAAGAAAATTTAAAGAAATACATAGTTTTTTATATGACAATCTTATGAATAAGCAGTTAAACTTTGATATTTATAATTTTTGTTTGATAAAAAAACCTACCATTGGGACCTTGTTTGGAATACCAAAAATCCACAAGGATCAAAATAACCCCCCTTTTTGACCCATATTCTCTTCTCCAAACTATATTACTGAAGGAATTGCTTTAGTGTTAGATGCTGTTTTAAATCCTGTAGCACAAAGACTTAAATCATATACTAAAGATATGTGGGACTTCTTGGATAAACTGAGAATCTTTCTCACTAGTTTTGATTTTAAGAGTGACAAACATTATTTTTACAATATACATTGTGTCACATTTTACTTCAATACCACATGAATTAGGTACAGAATATGTGATAAACTTTCTAAATAAGTTCACCACCATCCCTAATTAACAGGTTAATTTATATTGTGAAATGTTGGATGTGTTATTGGACAATATTTTTTTATGTTAGACAACAAATATTTTAAACAGTTGAAAGGTGTAGTGATGGGGTCACCTGCTTCACCATCTTTTGCTAATATTGTGATGGGATGGTGGGAATGTACAGTATTGAAAGAAGTCAGTGAAGTATTTAATGTGTGTTATTATAATAGATTTGTAGATGATTTGTGTTTTATTGTAGGAGGTGATAGTAATACAGTAATACGTTTTGTAAGTATGATTAATGTTAAATCTGAATTTCTGAGGTTCACTTTGGGAGACAAAGGAATAAATGTGAATTTTTTTAGATGTCAATTTGAAGTGGAATGAAATAAACAATGTCCTTGAAAGTAAAATACATCACAAGGAGACATTTGTAAATAGTTACCTACATAATAAAAGTAATCATCCACTGTTTGTGAGAAAAAATATACCAAAAGGTCTACTAATAAGGTGTAGTCACATGACTAGCAATGATGAAGTCACAAAAGAAGAATTTATAAAAATTTGTGAGATATTTATTGCTAGAGGGTATAATAAAAGTGAACTTAGTAAATTAGCAGACAAAATGTATAGTAAAAGATATAAAAGATACCCCCTATATTAAATATACCATTTAAAAATAATGCAATAGCTGGGAAGGATGAACAACATCATAGAGTAACTTGTAATTTGGAAATGTCAGTTGATAGTAAACAAATTAGTACAATAATAGAAAATAATTGGAAGATATTAGAAGGGAGTAAAGACTTGTTTGAGGTCGTACGTAGTAAACCCAGTTTTGTTTATATTAATAATTATAATTTGAAAATAATGTTTAAAAGGGATTACACCAAGTATACACCAAATTTTCTGTATACCCAGAAAAAGCAAGGTATGTATAAATGTGGATGCTGCAGGTATTGCAGATATATATTAGAAGGTCTATTTATTAATATATTAAGTTATCTGAGTACTATAAAAGTACCAGGGCATGCCACCTGTAAAACAAAAGGTGTGGTATATGTTTGTTTATGCAGTGGGTGTTCAAATTTTTATGTGGGTATGACTACTAGATCGTTGTATGAAAGGGTAAGAGAGCATTATTATAATATTAAGAATAGAGATCAAAAAAACACTCTATATAGGCACACAGTTGAGTGTGGAACATATAAAAAATTTATTTTTTCAGTCTTAGAAATAGTTAAACTAGATGCAAGGGGAAGTGATTTTAAACATTTTTTAGAACAGAGAGAAACCTGGTGGCAGGTACAACTTCAAGCAGATAAAACACCAGGACTGAATGAAGTTATTAATATTAAATGTTTTTTTGAAATATAGAAAATTATATGTAAATAAATGTTTTTAAGTGTTTATGATGTTGTATTTTAAATTTCACTGAGGCACTTTAAATGGAAATTGGTCAATGGTGTGATGTAATGAAGTGTTAATGAGCAAGTGTATATAAGTAGAGACGTTTATATGGCCTGTTTTTA
>NC_056743.1:1771148186-1771200686 GCF_019279795.1 Protopterus annectens
TATATTTATGGATTTTCCACATTTCTTGCCTTTTCATCTGGTCCTTCACCTTATATTCATTCTTTTGTTTTTATGGCACAGTCAGTTGCTGCCTGATTTTTATCTACTTCTGGTTTGATTTCCATTCCTGCTTGAAGCTGATATGCTTCTGATAGATTAAGCAGAGAAGTCATCTTAGATTTATTCTCCTCATGTTTCAAAACTTTCACTATGTTTGGGTCTTGTAATGTCAGTAGATATGTGTGAAGTCCCACTATTGCAGATCTATACATGTAATCAATTTTAAGGAGGCCCATCCTTCCTTCAGAATGGGGAATATATTATCTTGGTATGCACTGATTTTTATAAATCATTTAGTGAGCATGAAGCATCCTTCTTGTTTTCCTATCTAATCTATCCAACACATTTTGGAGCCAGCCAATCACTCTAAAACTGTAAGTTAGGACAGGAAGAGCAAATTGGTTTATAGCTTGGATTTTCTTCCTAGATGACAATGATGTTTTCAGGATTAATTTTAGTCTTCTAAAGTATTTCTTACTAAGTTTTATTCACATTTGTTCATGTTTTATTGCTGATCCTTCATCAATTCCCAAATATTTATATACTCCCTCTTACTCAAGTTATTTTATATCACATTCATGTCCCAAACTGATGTTTTCCTGGTGCTACAGTTTTCCTACTGTAAAGGTTACTTTTGCACATTTATCAAGACCAAATGACATTCTTATATCATCTGAAAAAGTTTTGACAACTTGCAGTTGTACTTTCAGTTCCTCATCTAATGAGCTATACAATTTAAATCATCGACAAAGAGAAGATGAGAAGTCTTTACACTATGAAGTTACTGTAAGTACATGAAATAAATATATGTGATGAAAGAAATGTATAGACTGAGGGATAGGAAGTGAGAGTAACAATGGATGTTATAGGTGGGAAAATTCAACAAATTTCAAATACTATAATTGTGAATGGTAAGATAGAATTTGTTAGATACTGGGGTCACCCCAAAGCAAATTATTTCTGCGGGGATGAGAATCATTTAGTACAAGACTGTAACAAATGAAGGTGTGGCCAATGCAGGGAGATAGGGCATATTCAAAAAATGTAAGCCTTTTTGTAGAAAATGTAAAGAATTTGGACACTTCTGGGTTGACTGTCCAATATTAGAAGATGAAAGAGAAGAAGATGAGTAAAGCTCAGAAGAAAGACTAAAAAGTAGAAAATATTATTACAGAAAATGTTGAAAGAAAAAAATGTTATAGGGGAGTGAGATGCTGAAGAAATAGTTCAAAGTGATGTTATTAATACATAGGAAGAGAAAGTACAGTTGTGTACACTTACCATAAATGTAGATGTTCAAGTGTATTCACTGTTACAATCATTACATTTGGGTAAATCTGCTGGCAGGTTGCCCTCAGTCGGCCTGAATAACAAAGTCTTGGGTCCTGCATCAGTTGCTGTCTCCTCTTCCATGACGTCAGGTCGTCAGGGGTATAAAACATGCAGCTGATGCCATCTTATTCAGTTTTTCTTGCCCCAGATGTCAGGTGCCCCCCAAATGGGGAGCAAAAAAAAAAAAAATATATATATATATATATATATATATATATATATATATATATATATAAAACAGCAATATATATGTAAATGCACTTTTAGCAACATAAACTTTACCTTCATCTAAAAGCAAATACACCACAAAGGCTTTAGAATATAGTGAAGGAAAGAGAAGTTATAGAAAAGGGAGATGGCGGGTGGGTAACCTGGACTGCAACAGTGAATACACTCGAATATCTACATTTATGGTAAGTGTACACAACTGTACTATTTTCTTCGTGTTTCACTGTTGCAGTCATTAACCAATCAGCAATGAGGTGTGCAAATGTTTCCAATTTGGGTTTACAAAACCTACATTTGTCTGTTTCTCCCACATGTTTAATGGACTTTGCAAACCAGCCTTATTGTAGCCCACTATTTTGGGCTACCAATGTTAACCTTTCATCTCTTGGTTTGAATTTGCCTCTCCTTAACCATTCCTGCATTTGTTCCTGATCAACATGAGATTCTTCCAGAAGTTTTCTATACTTGTAATTATATTTATGGATTTTCCACATTTCTTGCCTTCTCATCTGGTCCTTCACCTTATATTCATTCTTTTGTTTTTATGGCACAGTCAGTTGCTGCCTGATTTTTATCTACTTCTGGTTTGATTTCCATTCCTGCTTGAAGCTGATATGCTTCTGATAGATTAAGCAGAGAAGTCATCTTAGATTTATTCTCCTCATGTTTCAAAACTTTCACTATGTTTGGGTCTTGTAATGTCAGTAGATATGTGTGAAGTCCCACTATTGCAGATCTATACATGTAATCAATTTTAAGGAGGCCCATCCTTCCTTCAGAATGGGGAATATATTATCTTGGTATGCACTGATTTTTATAAATCATTTAGTGAGCATGAAGCATCCTTCTTGTTTTCCTATCTAATCTATCCAACACATTTTGGAGCCAGCCAATCACTCTAAAACTGTAAGTTAGGACAGGAAGAGCAAATTGGTTTATAGCTTGGATTTTCTTCCTAGATGTCAATGATGTTTTCAGGATTAATTTTAGTCTTCTAAAGTATTTCTTACTAAGTTTTATTCACATTTGTTCATGTTTTATTGTTGATCCTTCATCAATTCCCAAATATTTATATACTCCCTCTTACTCAAGTTATTTTATATCACATTCATGTCCCAAACTGATGTTTTCCTGGTGCTACAGTTTTCCTACTGTAAAGGTTACTTTTGCACATTTATCAAGACCAAATGACATTCTTATATCATCTGAAAAAGTTTTGACAACTTGCAGTTGTACTTTCAGTTCCTCATCTAATGAGCTATACAATTTAAATCATCGACAAAGAGAAGATGAGAAGTCTTTACACTATGAAGTTACTGTAAGTACATGAAATAAATATATGTGATGAAAGAAATGTATAGACTGAGGGATAGGAAGTGAGAGTAACAATGGATGTTATAGGTGGGAAAATTCAACAAATTTCAAATACTATAATTGTGAATGGTAAGATAGAATTTGTTAGATACTGGGGTCACCTCAAAGCAAATTATTTCTGCGGGGATGAGAATCATTTAGTACAAGACTGTAACAAATGAAGGTGTGGCCAATGCAGGGAGATAGGGCATATTCAAAAAAATGTAAGCCTTTTTGTAGAAAATGTAAAGAATTTGGACACTTCTGGGTTGACTGTCCAATATTAGAAGATGAAAGAGAAGAAGACGAGTAAAGCTCAGAAGAAAGACTAAAAAGTAGAAAATATTATTACAGAAAATGTTGAAAGAAAAAAATGTTATAGGGGAGTGAGATGCTGAAGAAATAGTTCAAAGTGATGTTATTAATACATAGGAAGAGAAAGTACAGTTGTGTACACTTACCATAAATGTAGATGTTCAAGTGTATTCACTGTTACAATCATTACATTTGGGTAAATCTGCTGGCAGGTTGCCCTCAGTCGGCCTGAATAACAAAGTCTTGGGTCCTGCGTCAGTTGCTGTCTCCTCTTCCATGACGTCAGGTCGTCAGGGGTATAAAACATGCAGCTGATGCCATTTTATTCAGTTTTTCTTGCCCCAGATGTCAGGTGCCCCCCAAATGGGGAGCAAAAAAAAAAAAATATATATATATATATATATATATATATATATATATATAAAACAGCAATATATATGTAAATGCACTTTTAGCAACATAAACTTTACCTTCATCTAAAAGCAAATACACCACAAAGGCTTTAGAATATAGTGAAGGAAAGAGAAGTTATAGAAAAGGGAGATGGCGGGTGGGTAACCTGGACTGCAACAGTGAATACACTCGAATATCTACATTTATGGTAAGTGTACACAACTGTACTATTTTCTTCGTGTTTCACTGTTGCAGTCATTACATTTGGGTAGAATCCTAAAGCTATGGATGGGAGGATGGAACTAAATAGCATTAGGAGTGGCTAAAAGGCCCTGCAAAACTGCAGTGGCAAAGCCTGCCCTGGATTTAGAGAAGAGAGGCAAATGATAATGTTTTGTGAAAGTATGAACAGAGCTCCAAGTAGCGGCTTCTAGAATGACTTTGGTTGGATGTCCTCTGAGAAAGGCTGCTGAGATAGAGGCAGCCCTGGTGGAATGTGACCTGATTCCCTTGGGCACTGGTTTATCATGATACAAGTAGCAGAAACAAATGCAGTGGCTTATCCACTTAGAAATAGTCTGCTTTGATATAGCCTTCCCCTCTGATCCTGCAGCAAATGCCACCAGTAGTTGCTCAGACTGTCTTAGAGATTTGGTCCTGTTTAAGTAGAATCTTAGTTGTCTGTGTACGTCCAATGAATGCAGAATCTGCTCCCCCTTGTCCTGCTGATTTGAGTAAAATGTTGGTAGGTGAATAGTTTGGTTAAGAGCCACACTGGATACCACCTTAGGCATAAAGGAAGTATTGGTCCTGAGGAACACCCTGTCCGGTTAAATGTAATAAAAGGCTCCACAGCCATGAGGGCCTGTAGTTCTGAAACCCTTCTTGCTGAAGTGATTGCCAAAAGGAAATCTGTTTTCCAAGATAAAAACTTTATATCTGCAGTAGCTGCTGGTTCAAAAGGAGGCAGGGTGAGTTTTTCCAGCACAAAGTTGAGGTCCCATGCAGGAGTTGGTGATCTTCTGGGAGGCCTTAAATTTTTGGCCCCTCTAAGATACTGTTTTAGCAGAGGATGAGAAAAGATGGGAGGCTCCGTGTTGTAATGAGCCGAGATGGCAGAGGCATGGATTTTTATTGAAGAAAAAGATAGGCCCTTGTCAAGCATCTCAGTCAAGTATTGTAAAATCTGAGGGATATTTGGTTTTGCTGTATCCGTTCCTTGTGCTTGGTTCCAAGCACAGAATCTCTTCCATTTATCAGCATAAGATTTTCTAGTACTAGGCCTTCTGGCTTCCAAAATGACATCCATCACAGATTTACTGAGAGGTGTTGTTTGAATAATTACATGATCAGCCATGCTGCCAGGTTCAGAGGTTGGAGTTGGGTGTGCAGAATTTGATTGTTCTGCTGAGACATTAGATGAGGTATTTGAGGCAAGTACTAAGGAGGGAGTTGAGACATATTCCTTAGAATTGGGTACCAGTACTGGCGAGGCCAGTCTGGAGCAATTAGGATCATTTTTGTTTTTCCTGTCTGACCTTTAGTAAGGCCTTGGAGAGGAGAGGCAGAGGGGGAAAGGCGTAGACTGACAGGTTTTTCCAATTGAAGGATAGGGCATCCACTTTCCATGCTTGTCTGTGATAAGTCCTTGTGTAGAATTTGTTCAGTTGATAATTTTGGGGGGAGGCAAATAGATCTATGTCTGGGCTCCCCCATGTCTGTGTTACCATGCTGAAGATTTGTGGATCCAGTTTCCACTCGTGTGGGTCCATAAGATTTCTGCCTAGGTCATCTACCAGAGTATTTTGTTTTCCTGGCAGGAATTGAGCTTGAAGATGTACTTGGTAAGTCAAGACTGTGTTCCACAATGCCATGGCTAGTCTGTAAAGGGGGTAGAAATTTGTACCCCCCTGCTTGTTTATGTACCACATAACTGTGGTGTTGTCCATCTTTATCAGTAGTTGTCCTGGATGAATTAAGTCCTTGAAGGCTGTCAGGGCATTCTGAACAGCTAGCATCTCTTTCTGGTTGATATGCAGATGCATTCGTTTTGGGCTCCATATGCCCTGAATGCATCTCCCCGCCAGGTGGGCCCCCCAAGCAAAGTCTGATGCAGCTGTAGTTAGGGTTTGGGTGGCAGTGGGTAGAGTGAATGACAGTCCCTTGTTTTGGTGACATGTCTCTGCCCACCAAAGAAACTCCTGTTGTAGGCAGGGAATGAGAGGAATCATTGTTTCCAGACTGTGACAATGTTAACTCCATAAACTTTTTAGGTACCATTGAAGTTTCCTCATATGCAGTCTTGCATATGGAATTAGTAGAATGCAGGATGCCATGAACCCCAAAGCCTGCAGAATTTGTCTCGCAGATAACTGGGTTTTTGTTGCCATCTGTTTGAAATATATTGTCAGTTGCCTTTGTTTGTCTGGCATAAGGTAAGCCATCTGGGCAGTTGTATTCAAGCTTGCACCCAGGAATGTAATTATTTGAGAGGGTACCAGTTGCGATTTCTTTTCGTTTATGGTGTACCCTAGGCATGCTAGAAGCCTTTTCACAAATGTCAGATGTGGAAGAAGAGTGTCCTTGTCCTCTGCTTGAATGAGACAGTCGTCCAGTTAAGGATAAATTTGTATGCTTCTTTGTCTGTAAAATGCAATTACTGGTGCCAGGCACTTTGTAAAGACCCTGGGCGCAGTAGATAAGCCAAAGGGCAGTGCAGAGAATTGGTAATGCATAAAACCTGCCTTGAAGTGGAGGTATCTTCTGCACGATTCCCTTATTGGGATATGCAGGTATGCCTCTTATAAGTCTAGACTCACTAACCAAGCGTTTCTGCCCAGCATAGGCAGTAGCTGTTATAAAGTCAGCATTTTGAATTTTGGAATGTCCAGGAACGTGTTCAAAATCGATAAGTCCAGTATTGGACGCCAAGCATTGTCTTTTCTGGGTACCAGGAACAGTCTTGAATAAAAACCTTGTCCTTTTTCCTGTTCTGGTACTGGTGAATAGCCCCTATATCCATGAGGGATGTAACTTGTTTCTGAGCCTCTGCCCATTGATTTTGTGGCAGATCTGGCCAACCATTTGGAATTGGCAAAGTATGGAAATGAAATATGTACCCCTGTGATACTATGTTTAATACCCACTTGTCCTGGGTAATTAACTGCCAATTTTGAGCATGAAGTGCTAATTTTCCCCCCAAGGGGGCTGCCAAAAGATAAGTGCTTTGTGATGGTAGAGGGAAGTCATTGAGACTGCTTACTGTAGGGTTGTCCTTTGTTTCCTCCAGATTTGGGGGTGGGGGCACCCCATTGCTTTGACCTGTAAGAACCCTGTGATTGGTATCTAGAGCCTTTTGAGCACCTGGATTTGCCTTGAGAGGCTCTGTTGGACACAGGAAAGGACCAATTCTTAGTAGGCCAGTGCCTACTGAATCTGGGTGGCTGCACTTCTAGGAAATCTTTTACAGTTTCATAGATTTAGCTTTGTCTTCCATTTTCTTTAAAACCTCTTCTGCCTTATTACCAAACAGAGTATCATGCTGTAAAGGGGCATCCAACAATTTAGCTTTAACATAATCAGGCAGATTTTGTTCCTTGAGCCAGGCATGCCTTCTAATCACAGATCCAGTAACTGTGGCCCTGCAAGAGGCCTCCAAAGAATCAAAACCACATTGCAAAGTATGCTTTCCCACCTGCTCTGCTGCATGCAATAATTCCTGTAATTCTTTATTTTCCACACAATCAGAAATCAACATAATTTTCTGTTTCAATAAGCCCATAACATGCTGTTGATATTTAAGCATATGAAACTGGCAGTTTAAGGCCCTAATTGCCAAGGTTGCAGACGTATAAACCTTCTTTCCCCATCTATCCAGTGCCCTGGAGTCTCTATCAGAGGGGGTAGGATTTTTGGCTGTAGAGGCCTTTACACCTTTGGGACCCTGTGAAATAGTTTCAGGATCAGCAGCAGGATTTTTGAATAGAAATTTGTGGGAGTCAGGAACCCTGTAATATCTGTCTGGCTTACTAGGAGCTGGAGGAAGGGAATCAGGAATCATGCTTGATTCTGAAAACACATCATCAACAATGTCTAATACAGGAGGTATAGCCAAAGGCCTATGCTGAGGAAGAAGAAGGAAATCCCTAAGCCTCTTTTTTGATTCAGAGAAATCCTGACTCTCCCAATGAAAATGTTCCCTTAAAGTATGCAAGGTTTCTCCAAAAGAATAATCCTCAGGAGGAGATGTAGATGGGATGGATTCTTCTGCATCTGAATCCTCATAGGGTGGTATAGAAAGTTCCTGGTCAGAAGAGGAATCAGAAGAAATAGAAACCTGATCTGAAGATTCATAATCAGTGTCTTGCCTAGGCCTCTTAGCAGGGGGGAATTGAGAACCCCTGATCAAGGTAATTAAGTCCTCAGCCATTTTGATCATCTGTTTTTTAGGCATAGGGGCCTTAGCCCGTGGCTCATGCGTCAGTTTTCTAGACTTAGAAGATGTTTTTGATCTTGTTTTTGAAGCTGGCATCGGTTTTATATAAAAATGTTGAGGCCCGAAAACACCCTCAGAAGCCGGTGCCCGTTCAGCGGCTCCAGACCCATCCAAGGGAGAGACATCCACGGGTTCAATACTCTGAGAATCTCGTGGCATACCGGACTCCGCATGAGTCTTGGTAGAGGCCTGCAACTCAAAAGTAGCGGGTATCAGGGGCTGTGAAAGTGCCTCACTGAGTACCGGCGAACCAGCGACTGGCTTAGGAGAAGCTTCGTTGTCGATTTTGGACCTCGACGGTCTGTCTCTGTCTTTTTCTTTACGTTTTTTGTGAACTCCGGTAGTCGGATTGCTAACCGATGACATTTCAGGGTAATTAAATCTGGATCCAAAATATTTTGAAGCAAAAATATACCGTCGCTTAATAGTGCATTGGTTAAGTCTAGCACAAAACCGACAACAATGCACGTTATGATCTGGGCCTAGGCAAGGAATACAGTACAAATGAAAATCCTTATGAGGTATTTGCTTCCCACAAGTAATGCAATTATGAACTTTTACTGACATTGGTAAGGAGCAAGAAAAAGTTTCCGCAATGGGGTACTTAGCTTTAGATGAAGACTTCGGTTCTGAAACTGGAATGCGAAAATTTCAGGAGTTGGCCAACCGGTACTTGCGAACTGCTTCTGCTTCGGGCACCGCGTGGCAAGAAAGACTGAATAAAATGGCGTCAGCTGCATGTTTTTTACCCCTGACATCATGGAAGAGGAGACAGCAACCGACGCAGGACCCAAGACTTTGATATTCAGGCCGACTGAGGGCAACCTGCCAGCAGATTACCCAAATGTAATGACTGCAACAGTGAAACACGAAGAACATCAGATTTTTTTAAAGTGAAGAGGAATAAGAGGGAGAAATTGGGACAAAAGAAGAACAAGACAGTAAAAATAAATTGGTGGAAGACTTAGGATAAGGAAAAAAAAAAGATTTAGAACTAAAACAAAGAAAAAGGAAAAGTATGCTATGGGAATTTTAACATTAAAAGGGAATAGCATTGGTAGAACGGTATAAAAAAATGGATTTTTTTTTTCTTACTAGATACCAGATGTAACAAAGAAGAAAAAAGAAAAAGAATATAGGCAGTAGGGGGTGGGGCAAATTGTTTGGTTGGTAGGAAAAGAGACATATTCTAGAATAGGAATTCTTATAAAAATGAGGAAATAAGAATTTTAGATGTAACAATAGTAGTACCAAGAAGGGTAGTGATATGAGATACGAGAATGAGACAAAAGTATACAGATTAATGCTGGTTTATGCATATACCAATATGACAGAACGAAAACAGTTGTTTGAAGAAATAAAAAAAAATTGTGTTAGTAAATTCACCAGAAGTGATAGTAGCAGATTTTAACTGTAACCTGATGAAGAAAAGGGAAACATAGCACAGGATATTAACATGTTAAAGGATTTAGTAAAATGTGGAAATGTAATAGTCATATAAAAGAGGAATTTTTAAGACTGAAATTGATTATATATTTTACTCTAAAGACATGAAAGAAGTAACGGTGGATACAGATGCAAGAGTTTTCAAATTATAGAACAGTATGGGCTAGAATATGGGAAGATAGTACAATAATAAAAGAGGGATAAAGAGATTAACTGTAAAGTTTAAAAAGAAGGTAGAAATGATAAGAGAGAAAGAAATATGACAAGATCATATAAAAAATGAGACCATTTTATAAAAAAAAATGGGCACAGTGGTGGGTTGTATATTAGCAGAAAATATAAAAATGGTAGATTTAGAAGTGGAAAGATTAATAAAAAAGAAGATGAAATATACAGAAATGTTATGGAATTATTAAAACAAATAGAATAGGCAAGCAACAAAGGAAGGGAAATAGAAAAGAAGATTTATGAAAAGAATAAAGAAAAAGAAAACTGATGTTACAGAGGCATTTTTTTCTGAAAGGAAAAAAGAGGAGGTTCCCCTTATGGAAAAAGAAATACAAGTGAGAAGGAATGATAGATGCTATCTATGATGGTAAAGGAAATATAAAATGCAAACAAAAAGATAGTATGGAGGTGGTATGAAGTTTTGTAGAGAAAGGGTATGAAAAAAGAGGAACTGGATGGATAAGAAGAATAAAAAGTGAAAAAGTTATCTAAAAAAGTAAGGATTATTTTTAGAAAATGATATAATAACAAACGAAATAGAGAAGGTGATAAATGAAGGTAAGAATGACCCAGCACCAGGATTAGATGGTATAAATGAATATTGTAAGAAAATGAATAAAGATGAAAGAGACTTTAAAAAAAAACATTAAATGAATGGATGAAGGAGGGAGAAGATGATATATGTGGTGGAGTGATAAAATGTTTAAAGAAAAAAGGATAAAAGAAAAAATATATAAGAAATTGGAGGCCCGTAACTCTAGGGAATACTGAATATAAAATATTGATGAGAATACTACAAAAAAAGGCTGGAGAAAGTACTGGATGAGAGAGTTGGAAGTAGTAATACAAGAGATCTATAATATAAAAGAAAGAGAGGTGAAAGAAATGTTAATTATAGTGAAAGAAGTTGTACAGATGATACTGAAAGAAAATGAAGTAAGACTGATAGGATGTGACGTAGCTAAAGCTTTTGATAAAGGCAGCCATGAAGCAATCTGGCAGGTTTTAGAGGCATATGGCATAGTAGAAAAAATATTAAAGTAATAAAGAAATGTTATGAAAACTCATGGATGTAAGTTATGATAAATAGATGGGTGGAAAAAGTAATAAGCATCAAAAGAGCAATAAATAGGGTAGTCCAATGAGTATATACTTATTTGTATTAATGAATTCAGCAGCACAGACATGCATGCATGAAATGAGGGAGGCAAGATGTTCGATGGAAGGAAATGTTATATTATCAATATTTATGACGTGCAGATGATTTACTTCTAATAGAAAACAAGTGATGGATACACAAGATTGTAATAACAATTGAAAAGCTATTAAAAAGCTGGCTTGTTGTTAAACAAAATGAAATGTAAGAGATTTGGTATGATAAAAAACAAACGGAATATTATTTCACAAGAATGAAAATAAAGATCCTGTGAGTAACATTTGGTTAGTATAAAAGAGTAAAAGGTCAATGGAGAGAGATATTGGAACAAATAATAAAAATTCAGCTTGGTGGAAAAGTTTTTACTTATCTTTTCAGAAAAAGATATGCTGAATACTTACGTACTGGAAAACCAGCATATTTAGAAGGAAAATATATGTTTCATATTCAAATGGAAAAAAGTTATTGGAGATATTTTTAGCATCATTTGAGGCTCAAGGCTGAACCCTGTGCAAAAAGGAATAATTTACAGTAAAAAAGAAGAAAGTGGTTTGGTTTTAAAAAGTCATGTGGTACACTTAGCATCTATGTATTTATCTGGGTAAGGAGAAAGGTAAAAGACAGGCAAGATGCTATGAAATATTTAAAAATGTATGGGGAGGAAAAAGGGACAGGATGTAAGGAAAAGAATATGAGAAAAAATGAAATTATGGAAGTTAAAAGTAATTGAAGAATAGTATAAGGCATCCTTATGCTTTATGTGCCAACAACACTATTAAATTAGTTAATAAAAAAATTGGATCCCTTTACAGAATCAAGCCCTTCCTTACACCTGAAGCAAGGACCACCTTAGCCAGATCTCACCTTATCTCTACTCTTCTATATGCTTCCCCCATCCACAGCCGGTTTTAGGCACCAGCGAACCCTGCGGTCGCTGGGGGCCCCCTGTTCCCTGGGGGCCCCAACCACAGCAAGTTATCTTATCCTGATATTTTGTCACATCTGTAAAACCAACAAAAGCTAGTGCAGCAGTCTTGCATACTTAATAAACTATGAGGGTAATAACTCTTATTGATATCTCCTTTAAAATTCAAATATATTTCTGGTTGTAGTAACGGTGTTTTGTCAAGTAACAGGCATCATAATGCCATTAAATATTTTACTACTGACATAGTGCTCCTGGCTTAGTTAATCCCTGCTTTTGGACATTTTCTCCACTAAAACTAACTACATAGCCAGCTTTTATTCCCTGCAAACTCATGGCTGCAGGGGTCCCCCTTAATCATATTTATCTGTGTGGGGGCCCCACAAAAGCTGCTGCTGATTGGGGAAAAATGAGGAATGAAAAATGCATTAATTTCTTAATTATGCTCTTTAGCATGAACAGGGCTGTGATATGACCCTGTTAGGATGAAGATGATAATGAACATGAACAATATAAGCACTAGAAGGATCAGCAGCCCAGAGTGACTTACCTCAGTGCAAACTTTGGATTTTAAGAAGACATATTGCTTCCGATCATCAGGGATAGTTTCTCTTTCAGGTAGTTTTATAACTAATACCAGAACACCAGATACTATAACTCAATTTCTTTGCTTAAGAATTCAGTACAATCCCAAAAATAATAGAATAAATGCTCAGAATCATACATATGTTTAAATATTTCTCTAATTCACTTAAAAAGTTACTAAAATAACATATTTTGCATCAACATCTATTTTTGGACAATAAGTATAAAACTCAGATGTCTGGATTGATTGACTGTAATCCTGAATGATTTACCAGCAAATCAGACTTTTTACGAAGGATAAAGCAAAAGTATGAACAAAATCAGGGAAGGTCTGTGAAAGCAGGGACAGTGACAAGTATGCATTACTCCTCGATGAAATAAATCTTACTGCTTCTGCTGTTTGATGGCTGCTAAACAGCAGTGACTAATCTGGTGTGGCAGTACCAATGTTGCACCAGGCATTGCTGTTTGCGGAAATAAGTACATAACTAGTACTGCTGTGGCTTATGCATGTTAGTGTGTGTGTGTGTGTGTGTGTGTGTGTGTGTGTGTGTGTGTGTGTGTGTGTGTGTGTGTGTGTGTGTGTGTGTGTGTGTAAAAAACATCACTGATTTTTATCTGTGCATGCACCCAATAATCTGAGAACAACAGTGGTCACAGAAACACAGAACTTTAATGAAGCTTTCAGGCTCTCAACCCTTCATCAGCATTACACAATATACAAATTTACATCATTTAAATAGAGGAACAATTAAAATCACATGATCAACCAGCCAATGAACTTTTTTTTTAAAAAGTTATTTAAAAGGGAAATGTTTAAAACATAAAAATATGTACAAATAATGTGTTATACATAATATATCATTTTTAGTAGTATTTTATAAGTTATTTAGTTGGCGTTTAACTAGTATTGGTTTTATACTAGTAGTATTATTTAATCCTGGTGGATTTTCAGCCTGTAGTCTTGTTATCCACTCTAGTTCTCTTGTTTCTACAAGGTTATTTATATCACCCCCCCTCATACCCACTTGTATTGCATCTATACATCTGAATTTAAAAGTATGTGTATTGAACTCATGTATGTGCTTATATAGGGCATTAGTCTGTATTTGTCTGTTTATTTCAGACCTATGTTCAATTATACGGTCTTTCAACCTCCGTATAGTCTTCCCTACATAAAATGCTTGACAATTTACACAAGTGGCAAGGTAGATAATCTTTGTGGTATTACAATTAGCATTAACATGAAAATAAAACTAGAATAAAACTAGAACAATAGATTGGAATTAAAAAAGAAACGTAAACTTCAAAGGGACATAGATGATTATCAAAACGGACATATATTTTCTTGGCCGAAAATTGAGTTTAAATATTTAGCAAAAAACGCTAAACATAAGCAACAGCCTTATTTCGCCCCATCGACTAAGGAGAAAACGAGAATGCTTGATCGATTGGACGACTTCGCCCTGCCGGGCGTATCCAATGAGAATTCAACCAATCAGCGAAGACGCGAGCCAAATGCTACGCATGTAGCGCAACAACAAGGAGCTGAAAGAGCTAATATCGAAAAGGTAAATGAGAAGGAAGCTTGTAAACGTCCGGTAGGATCCAATGTGGAGATTCTACTTAGTACGGCTGTGGAAAATGTAACCCTGGATGCACCAAAAACGCCGATGATGACAGAGCAACACCGGGAATCAAAAGAGAAAAGGCAAACAGATATTTCCACTTTTTTACCGTTTCGCCTGCAACAACCAGAAAGGGTCCTGGTGAAGCAGGCATATACGGAAAGTATAACGCCAACTGCAGTGGAAAACTCACCTCAGACCCAAGCGACAAAAAGGAAATACAGCAGTCCCAGAAAAAGCAACAAAACGCCACGCAGATAGATGGGAAGCCATCAATAAAACAAGGTACTTTAAATCTAACAAATAACATTTTACCAGATGAACAGTTGTCTATTTTAAGCAAAGGTTTGAAATTCATTCCCTTTGCTGTGGACGATGTGGTAAATTCTATTATAGATTTAAGACTTTTTGCTAGAAGTCTTATGCTAAAATTAATCTTTAAGAATTCTGTAGAAAGTAATGGCAGTTGTAAAAAATTAAGTCTGTTTATACCACAATTATCTCCAGTTATCATAGCATTCATTAATATTGTTGAATCAGAATTGAGATCTCTGTTTAGTAAATGTGATAAGACTAAGATGAAATACAACCTTACTTATAAAGAATATCTAGCTGTCAAAGTCCTGAAAAGAAATAATGATGTAATAATAAAACAAGCAGATAAGGGAGGGGCTGTGGTTTTAATGGACAGAGTATATTATATGAGTAGATTTTCCAGTTTTTTATCTGACACTAATACATTTAAGAAGGTAACACTTCAAGAAGTAAAAAATTGTATAACACAAGTTAACATGGCTATTTATGATATGCAAATAAGTAATGACATATCAATTGATATATTCAACTACTTCTCTACACCATGTCCAAAGATCCCCCAAATATACGGGATCCCGAAGATACATAAGTCGTTAGAAAGCCCTGAGACCTATTGTGTCAGGTAAGGGCTGGATAACCAAACTATATCCAAATATTTACAAATTACTTTATCTGAACTACTACCTAAATGTGGAAGCATAGTGAAGGATAGCACACATTTCTTAAGGAAGCTTAAGTTATGGTACACAACAGCTTCCCCAGCTTTATTTTTGTAACTTTGGACATAGAATCACTATTCACTGTTATTCCTATTGACTATGGAGTAGAAGCCATTAGAAGGTTGTTATTGTCTAGTACCAACAAACACCCTCGAGATGTGGAAAATATATGTTCTCTTCTTCACTTAGTATTGACTAACAATATTTTTATTTTGATGGCACACCATATAAACAGCTAACAGGAGTTGCCATGGGTACATCTGTTGCTAATACTTTTGCAAATCTTGTATTGTTTCAGTGGGAGAAAGAATATATTTTGAGTAATAAGCATGCATTGAATATACATGTGAAAAGCTATGCTAGATTCAGATGATTGCTTTTTCATATGGGATGGTACAGAGGAAGATCTTCTCTTGTTTGTCACATATATCAATAACACTACACAATTCTTTAACTTTAAAATGTGTTCATCTTCCAATGAGATTGTATTTCTAGATGTGAAAGTGTATAAAAGGATGAAACAATACATACTATGGTACATAAAAAGATGTGCATACAATAAGATATCTAGATAGTAATAGTATGCACCCCCCACATGTGTTCAAAAGTATAGTTAAGTCACAACTAATTAGAATAAGCAGATTAACAACAGAAGAGCAGGTATATTTGAATGAGACATCCATAATGAAAGCTGAATTTTTAAGAAGTGGATACTCTGAGACTATTATACAGAAAAATATTGATATGATAGTTGAGGGTAGGAAAACAAGCTATAAACCAATATTTTTAGAGGAGAATATAGATGCAGATAATGGTAATTTAGTGCCTACTAAAGAAGGACACTAGATTAAGATATATAACAACCTTCTCAGGTTACTCTAATCAAATTAGTAACATAATATATAAAAATTGGCCTATACTTATGGCCATGCCAGAGTTAAGTGATATAGTAGGATCCAGACCTAGTTTTGCTTATAGAAATAACCAATGCATGGAAAACATGTTGTGTTATAAGGATTTTGACATAAGGCACAATGTTGGTTATAGTAACAAAGGGACCTACAAATGCTATAACTGCACCTGCTGTGCTGATATTTTTGAAGGGGACAATATTTTTATACACCCCATAACGCATAAGAAGTTTTATTTTCATGTTAATGCTAATTGTAATACCACAAAGATTATCTACCTTGCCACTTGTGTAAATTGTCAAGCATTTTATGTAGGGAAGACTATACGGAGGTTGAAAGACCGTATAATTGAACATAGGTCTGAAATAAACAGACAAATACAGACTAATGCCCTATATAAGCACATACATGAGTTCAATACACATACTTTTAAATTCAGATGTATAGATGCAATACAAGTGGGTATGAGGGGGGGTGATATAAATAACCTTGTAGAAACAAGAGAACTAGAGTGGATAATAAGACTACAGGCTGAAAATCCACCAGGATTAAATAATACTACTAGTATAAAACCAATACTAGTTAAACACCAACTAAAGAACTTATAAAATACTACTAAAAATGATATATTATGTATAACACATTATTTGTACATATTTTTATGTTTTAAACATTTCCTTTTAAATAACTTTTTAAAAAGTTCATTGGCTGGTTGATCATGTGATTTTAATTGTTCCTCTATTTAAATGATGTAAATTTGTATATTGTGTAATGCTGATGAAGGGTTGAGAGCCTGAAAGCTTCATTAAAGTTCTGTGTTTCTGTGACCACTGTTGTTCTCAGAGTTTTGTTCTATCTACGTGTTCAGTAATTTTATCATGCACCCAATAATGCCAGGACACAGACATTATTCTTGTGTATCAGTAAAAAATGTACCTAACAAGTAATTATATTTCGAAAGTAAGACGTAACATATATCACAGAACATTCAGACACTTAGATATTGTTGGAGTCTGGTTGCCCCCACTCACCAGACTGTCTAAATGGATAATGGGGACTCCCTTTATCATCCTTGACTCTGTGGGGGCCCCACCAAAGCTGTTGCTTGGAGAAAAATGTATCAATTTTCTGAATACGCTGTTTAACCTGAATGGTGCTGAGATATGACCCTTTTAGGATAAAGCTAATAATAGCCTCTGTTTACAACTACACCCATTCTAAAACCAGCCCTGCTCAAATGTGTGTGTGTACATAAAGCTGCTACGGGTTATGAGGGGCTAGTGATTGTGTGAATATTACATCTTTAATTTTCATCACAGTCAAACCTTAGAGGTGTGCACATGAAGTCATTATAGCTTGTGTTTGAGCTGAGGGCAGTGTTTCTCACAGACCTCAGAGGTGTACAAAGAAGGTTACTATAGCTTGTGTAAGAGAGGTGTACTGTCTAGGAGCAACAAATTTGAATATTACTGAAATCATTCTCACAATCACGTTATCAGCACATATACGTGTGGCTACCTTTGACGGCTGGGGTGAAGAACATGCTATATATATGTATATCATCAGTCACTTGAAATATATGACAAAGGCAATTTAAATCTCTGCTTTCATCCCAGTCTAACACCAGAGGGATGCATAGGCAGTGACTTGTCTTTTTTAGAGGGTTAGGAAGGTGGCAGTATTTCCAGATAAGACTTAAATATTCTCACAACTACTGGCTTGTTAGTTTACTCTAAGCTACAATTTTGTCAGCTTTGAAAATTAAGCCTTGGGCACAAATTATGCCTTGAAAGAAAAAAAAAATAAGACTGAAATTCTTTTTTTCTTCATAATTTTTATTTAGGCCACCATTTGAGTAAAATGTTGAGAAAATGCTCTAAAATGCATCCCAGACCATCTGTAAACCTGTGGCTTCTTGGGCCCTGACTTGAGTTATTTCCTAAATGGTTATTACTGGGCTGTCTTGTTCAGGAAAGGTGTGTTGAAAGGATACAAGGAAAACTAAAGCTGAACCACAACAGTGAATTTCTTTCCTTAATCATAATTTCTGTTCAAGCTATTATTGGATGAAAAGGTTGTGTAAAATGCACTTCAGAACATATAGAAAGTTATGGCTTCTTGAAAAAGCTTAGAGTAAGGCAAAATGTGAGAAAAGGAAGAAAAAAGTAACGTGGATGGTATGGGGAGCCCAAAAGGAGAAGGACTCAGAAGTGAGGGCTGGAGGGTGTGTGCGCGGGGGGAGGGGGGTGTTGAAATGTAGGTCCAGTCATCATTTCACTTTATGTCCAGACCTGTACATAGACTTGTTGCAATGTATCACTGTTGCAACTTAGTGCCAGTAACTCTAACTGCCCCTTTGTTAGACAGCTCAACATAGTGATAGTGTGATACATAGGCCTGTTGTAATGTAAAAGCTTGTAGCTGCAGGTCTGTCTGTGGATACTACTCCTAAAAGTTTGCAGCATGAAATAAAGGGTTGCTTAGGATGGATGGCATTGTTAGGATGATACTTATTCTGGAAGTGCCTAGGGGTCCCCCAACTTGACATTTGCTGGGGGCCCCCAAAATGCTAACACCGGCCCTGCCCCCATCTACACTAATCTCTCCAAAAACAACCTCAAGAAACTAGCAACATCTTACTATAACATTGCTAGATTTGCTTCAGGATCCCCATTTAGAACTCACCATTGTCTGAACTTAAAACAACTAGGTTGGCTTGAACTTCCGAACCAACTCATTCTTCAACAGTTCTTAATAGCTCACAAGATCTTATACCATCCAATTAAAATACCTATACTCTCTAACCTCATTTCACCATACAACAACCTGAAACATCTACGCTCTTCCAACAAACTACTGATTAATATAACCAAACCCTCTAACTCTGTGGGGTGACTGTCTCTTTTCCAACTCTGTTGGAAAAATGTGGAACAATCTACCCTCTGATATCACATCTTTATCCTCTCTCCCACTTTTTAAAAGACAGTTGAAAATTCATCTCAACAAACACTGGCTTTGCTCCTGCACCAACCCAGCTTAACTCTTCCACTTCCTCTCAATCTATTCTTCTTCCTTAAGTCTTACTATCTCTGCTCCCTTACCCTTGTAAGGTCTACCTGATATAACAACTTTATAGGTATATGTTATCCCTCGCATACTGTATAACTATAGCAAAAAAAAAAAAAAAAAACTTTATTTAAGATATTCTGTTCATTATATTTTTTGATTTTTGCTCCGATTGGATTTATGTACTTAGTGTAATCATAACCTCTTTCTCTACCTGTTTGTATTGTATTGCCTATCTTTGTTTAAACTTATCATAACCATTGGAGCTTTTCTCCCCGGGTCTCTACTGAAAATGGACATATATCCAGCTAGACTAGCCCGGTCAACAAATGTAAAATAAAATAAAATAAAAATCCTCTCCAGAGGACAGCATTCCTAATGCCTCAGCAATCCAATCACCTAGAGTGGGAATCAAACTCACTGCCATTCAGTCTTTTAGCAACAAAGGCAAGGGTATGCCCTGTTGAGCCACTGACAATGCAGGCTTATAGCATCTGTTCTTATTATGCATTCTTTCAAGACATTCAGTTATGTTTACAAACCTATATTATCGCTTTACTTGTCAGCAAGGGTTGTGGGTTCTTTGGCAAAATGTAATGCTAAGGACTGTGTGACTGCTCACAGAAAACGAATGGACAAAAAAGGGCTACCCAAAATGTTGTTAAGTCTCTCTTCTTAGTGGGACTGTGTCAGCCTTCCACTTATGCTTTAAGAGTCCCAGACCAGTAACTGGAGCACATGAGTGGAGGGACCTTCTTTCTCCTTCTTTTGCAAAGTTGAAGAGTAACTTTGACTAGCAAAATAATGCCATCTTCTTGTCCAGTATAACAGGTGCCATTTTTGCAAAAGACTGACACAAACCATGTTTTTAGTATGACATCATTTTTCCATGCATGCACATTTCAGCCTAGTAATTCATCTTAGTGCTTAATTAATGTAGAGAGGGGAACATGTACTTTGAAGAAAAACAATACTGAAGCAGGTCTGCTCTCCCCAGCCAGTTTGTTTGAAGAAGCATACCAAAATGAAACATCTTGTTTCTTACTGAACCAGAGCAGCATTATGTCAGTGATGCAAGAGAAGGTTTATAGGTGAGGATCCCTTGGAGATTAGATATACACAGTGCCCTAGTCAGTGCCCCAGTCAGCTGGATTGTGACAGTGGTATAGAAGCACCTTATTTTTATATGGTGCTTCTTCCTTGCTCTAATGCTTCTTTTGGATGCAGTTTTTCTCCTGCCTCGTTTATTTCCCCTTCCTTTTTTCATTTTGTAGGTATGCTATATAGCCTGCATTAGGAAACATGGATAACCACAGAACAAATGACATGCAGTTATTTTGTTTCTGTATTTCAGTGCCTGTGAACTATAAAACTAAGCAGATATTAATAAGCCTGAGTACTTAGAGACAGAAAAAGAAGAATGAATAGTGTAAAGGTACACCATTAAAGGAACTAATTTTTTGCTGAAAGTAAATATAACACCAAATGATTAAAGAGATTAGAGACACACACAATTATTTAAGAAAAGCCCCAAGGTTAATTAACCATGCACATCTTTCTTACATTTTATGTTTGACCTACTATTAGAATTCTTATAAAAGGATGTAACCTTTTAGTCTCTCTACTGGCAAACGTGTTATAATCTCGACCTTTAGCCTCTAAAGTACATGATGCTATGTGTGACAAATGACCAAAATGATCAGATTCAAGACTAGAAGTGCAAAGCACAGTGAAATTATAAGATTCAGTGTTTGCAATGTTTATGAAACATGGAGCATCATAATTTATTATGAATTTAATCTTTAAAATGTCAAATGGCAATGTGAAATTTGCTTTTTCCCCTGCAGAAGGCTCATGACAGCTAAAATGACTAATGTGTCCCATAATAGCTAAGGTTTACAGATTATGCTGAAAGAACTATTCTCACTTCATTGCAGTTTTTAAAAGGAAGAAGAGTTATACAGTATTTTAAATGTTTCCACTTTGTGTGGTTCCTGCTTCAGTTTCTCTTGTGGTAAAATTTATTCACTCTGATGTATCATTGTGGTTATAGCCCTACACCTATACCACATTGTTGGCAAAATATTCCTGTATCTATCCTAGCCAGTCTTAAACAACTATTATAAAGGTTGTTTATATCATCCATTTAGGATGTTATCTCTTTGTTCCACCATTCTATCAATGTAAAAATAAAAATGTACCTCTTATAGCTGCATTGACTAGGTCCTGCCCACACATTTTTCTTCTGAATGTATTATATATGTGCCCCAGTTTGATTGTACTAAAGACTTGTATTAGTATGAATAACCTGCTAGAACTCACTCAGTCAAAATAGGGGAAGCTAACTCAAGTAGGAGACCCGTAACAAGTGACGTACCCCAGGGATCAGTCTTGGGGCCCCTGCTGTTTGGGATATACTTCTCCAAGGTGCAAGTCAAAATGAGAAGTCTATGGCTGACCAAGTCTGCAGATGACTGCAAGCTGGGCAATGTCATCATCTCTCCTAGTGAAGCAAACATATGACAAGAGGGTCTCACCCAGACAAATGACTGGTGCCAGAAACACATCCTCAAACTAACCACCAAAAATGCATTATCATCCCTTTTGGGGAGAGTGACATCTCCCCAAATTATGACATTAATAACAACATCCTAAGCATGCAAGCAGTTGTGAGGGACCTGGGCACCCAAGTTGACAGCAATCTAACTTTTGACCACCATGTTGCCTACATTATACGGAGAGCTTTCTACATGGCTCACCTCATTATTGAGGGTATATCTCCCAGGAACAAGGAAGTCATAACTTCCCTGTATTTCTCCCTTATCAGGCCCATCATCGAGTATAATGTCCTTTTCAGCATCTACCTCACGAAGCACATGCAACAGCTGGAGAGACCACAGAGGTTCCTGACCAGGAGAATCCAGGGCTTCAATAATCTATCCTACACAGGTAGGCTAACATTCCTGTCCCTCTACTCCATCTCATGCAGACTCCTCAGAGCTGATAGATGCCTGGCATGTAGAGCAATCTCTGACCCCACCTTGATGAAATTGCTGTATATTCACAAGCCAAACTCCACTCGTGTGACCCGCATGCAAAACCTCAACTTGATCTGCGACAACAATAGGACTTGCTGGCAGGACAGATTTGTCTCCTAGAGACTCCCCCATCTGTGGAATAGACTCCCTCTCAATGTCAAGCAGAGCACCTCATTATCCCTTTTTAAGTGCAACCTGGATAACTGGATGGGAAACAGAAAATACACCCCTGGGATTCCACCTGTGTCCCTGCTGGACAGGTGCATCGGGTGCTGGCTTGTGGTAACATGGGCTAATTTATTGGCTAGGCTTATAAGGTCCTCTGGGCCAGTAGCCTAGTAACTTGCTATGATCCTATAGTAGCAAGTATTGTAGAAGTAGTATAGCATCGGCTACTATGTATAAGTAGTTAGTAGATGTCATAGAAGTAGTGTAACAGCAATTACTTTGGATACGTAACATAGTAACAGGTATCATAGAAGTAATATAGCATCAGTTACTGTGTATAAGTAGCTAGTAGATGTAATAGAAGTAGTGTAACAGCAATTACTTTGGATACGTAACATAGTAACAGGTATCATAGAAGTAATATAGCAGGAGTTACTGTGGAAAAGTAACATAGTAACCGGTATTACAGAAGTAATATAGCAGCAGTTACTGTGGATAAGTAGCATAGCAACAGGTGTTGTAGAAGAGAGCAGTATAAGAAAGCCTTTCGTGGACTGGGAGTAGTACAGCTCTGGGTGTTTTTGGTGGGCAATTGTACTGAGGGGGGTACTGAGGATGTAAAGCAACTATAAAGTTAAAGTTCCATGTTCTGACATTTACCAGTTTTGCTGTTCTAAGATAATTAACAGTGAACTCCTAACTACCTGTACAGCAAAACTGTTTTGTAGTAATGATTATATTTCTACTTATTTGCCATGGATGTTAATTAAATGCACATTTTTGAAAAGCTAATAGCTTATAGGCTGATTTTAGATAAAAGGCAGGGGTTTTTTATGTGTGTGTGTGTGTGTGTGTGTGTGTGTGTGTGTGTGTGTGTGTGTGTGTGTGTGTGTGTGTGTGTGTGTGTGTGTGTAAGGGAGGGAGGGAGAGAGAGAGATAGAGGGAGGGAGAGAGTGCGAGAGAGACTGAGAGACAATATTCCACATTACTTCAAACTTCATAATGTTTTATAGTCTGTCTCAGTGCTTGCAAAACATACATAAAATTTTTCCTAAACAATACTGACCGGTCTTAAGGAAGTGCAAGATCATCTGGAATTTATGTGAAAAAAAGAATCATTGATCCGTGCTACATTTCAGCTGCATCACCTCATCCACTCTCTGCACCCATTCCGAGGGCATGAATCCCTAAAGAATTAATATTTTAATGATTATTAATAGCAGAAGAGCTAATCTAAACAGTCTGTTTCTAGAATGCCCCTATTTACTTCAAGCTATGTCTTAAAATGGATTGGGGACTGTATCTGCTGTCTGAAGCTGTTCCTTGCATTCCGAGTCTAAAATAGTACATCAACTACTATTTATTTACCAAGTAACTAATTTTGAATATCTACCATATTGTAACTTTGCTAATTGTTATTTACTGAATTTTTGTATTTTTTTTCTTACATTAAGTGTCATTTTCTAAGGTGTGTGTCATGTCTAAAAAAAGCAAACCAGATCAGTATGGCTTCCCCATTGACAAATGAATAAATGATTAATAAATGATTAAAACTATATTCTGTGGTACAGATTTTTAAAGGGGTTTCTCAAAGCCAGTGATCAGCTTGCCCTGATACCAGAACCATCTCAAGTACTGTGTTCTATACATTTATTTACTTATTGCATATGTTTACCAAGATAGTCTGAATGGGCAGAAAGCTATCCCTTTTCAGTGGATTCCCAGGGTGAAAATCTCCAAAGAAATTGCAACATTACATAAAAAACACAGCAAATAGAGTTATCCAAGTAATCAACAAATAAACAACATATAAACAGAGTATAATTAATTAATAGCAATGGGATCTAAACAGGTAGGAAACATATTTGGAAAATAACTTGGTAGAAGTAAAGAAAAAGACGAAATGGAGGATTAGTGGGGTGGATAGACTGTTTTAGGATAGGTAGAAGGAAAGAGAGAGAGTGTTAGAAGAAATATTGGACCAATAAGAGAGCGTTAGAAGAAATATTGGACCAATAACTTAGGGTATACTGCTTGGAAAAATAGGAGATAGTAAGGGGCAGGACATTTATCATCCAGGTATCTTTTAGGTATTATCTTAGCTGTGAAGTCTCAAAATTGTGTCGCAACTTAAGACAAATATCTGGTAAAGTTTTGGCACAAAAGGCACCTTGTGAGTGGTAGATATCAGACCAGAAAAAACAATGTCAATGTGGGAGAATACTATGTAAGATGCAGGCAAAATGATCATAGCAGGGAGATCAGCAATTTCTTCGTGGTTGACCACTGCTTGTAATATTGGCATCTGTATGAAAATCTGTTCATATGTTGCTAAGTTGCTGTTCACCAAACAACGTGCTTTGAAATCATGTCATGCTGTGTTGTAAGTCTAATATTATATATTTTATTTCTGTCAGTATTCTACTGTTGTCTACCCTATGCCTTTAAAGCTAAAACGTTTGTCCTTTGCTCTGCCAGCAACGAGTTGTTAATCTGGTACACACCCCCTAAGAGAACTGCACTCACTAGCCAACACCTACTACTCACTCAAAACTCTAAAAATCATAACGGCGAATATCTGTTCTCTGTGTATATTGCTAAAATGTGGAACTTGATTGCAACTCATCTACAATTTACAATCTCTTTTGAAGACATACCTTTCAAGCAAATGGTCCTACACTTGTAACAACCTCATTACAAGACACTTTCGTATTCTGAATCTTATCCCATAAATAAATTACAATCCCAGTGAAATTATACTTATCAATATAATAGTACTGCTCTTGTAATATTCCCCATTACTAATTATGCACATCATACAACTAAATCAAACATCATTAAAATCTCAAACTTTTACTATAATAATCTATTGCTTCAGGTCTATTGTGAATCTGATTGGATAAATATGCATATACCTTACCTGTTGTTTGTGCATCTGGAGTGTATATGTACCCTCTAAAATAACGCTAAGTATTCTATTAATGTATGAGTTATGTGTGCTGTATATACAATGTTCTATAGATGTGTCTGCATTTAATATAATGTATGTAACATGCTATCGCCTGTTAGTCCTGAGTGCTACAATATAGTTTTACTCTGTTTATTCAAATGTATGTAATGTGTAGGTTTTCTCCATGGGCTAAAGCTGAAAATGGACTTTGCCCAGTTGGACTTTACAAAGTTGAATAAATAAATAAATAAAATAAATACATTTTTTGTAACTTTTACGTGTTAATCTGCATATTTGTTTGTTCCTTGCCCTTTAATTAATTTGAACAGTTGCTTGCTGAAAGCAAATCTATAAAAGACAGATGTTTGCTAAAACAAGGCTATCACTGGATAAGCAATGACACCCAGGACCTCCAGGTCGTTTTCATTACAATGCAGAAGGCAGGCTGCTTTGAAAGCAACTGACCTGATGTTTACCCTTGGTCAGCTCTGCATTAATGCATGTATTGGATCTAAACCTGCACAATGAAAGTTGTTTGCATTTCTTGAAGTATCCCTTTTTTGTGAATACTTTTTATTAAAGATTTCAGAAGTAATGCCACAAAATTTCTTGAAGTATATCCTTATGTAAACTTATCTGTGACATTAATACATTCTGGGCTTGAATGTCGCAAACAAAAATGGCTGAAAGTAGTGAATTCAGTACACACTGTATGCACATGCTTACAAGAAGCTGAACAAAGAAATAGTTTGCATTCTAAATGATCACCTTTGGCTCAAGGAACAGCATTGAGAGGTCAACAAAGAAAATATCCACATAGTATGGATCAATATAAAGGCAGCATGTGCTAACAGCAAGGGAAATTCCATTCATGGTCTCTGCACAAAAACTTTATTTCCTACCCAGCAACTCAACATCCCAGATTCTATTTGTAATATTTTCATTTGATTACTGCTCCTCCCTCGTGACTGCTTTTAAGGCAATCTGCCCTGTTATTTTACTCATTCTGACCCCCCCCCCCATTGTGTTCTTATACCTCTGGGAGGAGGTGGGGCACCATATGCCATCAATTAGTCTACCAACTTCACATCTGCCTCTGTCCTGTGCATCAATGCAAAACAAATACAAATATCAAAAGGACTCACTTTTTATTTAATAAATTCAGGGGAGGCCCTGCCCATGTAATTAGCCATGTGTCACATTTTGGTAGCTCATGCCAGCTGCTTTCAAAACAATACTAACTCGCTAGTTCAGATGGCTGTGGCTAGATGTAGACTGGGGCTGGTATTCTTATCTCATGTAACATGCACTCAGGAAAATTGCCACTCCTATATGGTCAGCAGTGACATACAAAGAACTGGAGATTTAAGCCTAAAATGTGTTTTAAGGACAGCCTGCTGTTTCCTTTTTGCATTTATTGTCATCTCTCTCACTTTGTTTAATCAGAAGATTTATCTAAGTAGTGAGTGTCATGTGTGGAGCACAAGAGGTGGCAGATCGATCTCTGATTCATCCATTACATCATCCCTAATAATGCTTATGGGATCTGGGATGCTGAAATCACTGCTTCTTTTGAAGGAGTCAAACAAAATGTGTTCAAACCACTGTCAGAAACATTGCAATACAGTGAAGATATATTGTGTGTGTGTGTGTGTGTGTGTGTGTGTGTGTGTGTGTGTGTGTGTGTGCGTGTGTGTGTGTGTGTGTGTGTGTGTGTGTGTGTGTGTGTGTCACCCATACATGGGTGTTTGCACTTGTGTTGAGATGTGGACTGAAAACTGGATTATCATGAGCCAGTCTCAGAGCTGCTTCACAGATGAAGCACACCTGGATTTGACAGCCTAAGAGTTTAGACAGTGAGATACATTTGCAGACCTGTGTTTGAATTTCACAACCACCCTTTACATTCTGTCTGCTCCTAAGCAAGTTTAGTAAATTGACAAAAAAACATTCACAGGCTTCACTGAAAATACGGAGAACTGGAGGACTACATGTGTTTTTTTATTTCTGTTTTAACAAAACAGAGTAAGAAACTTCTCTGTGTGGAAGATTTTAAGTCCATATATCTCTAGTTAATCACTGTATATTAATCAGATCAGACAAATGTAGTAGAAATAGCAAACTTAAACTCGTCTTAAGTAAAAAATAAATAAATAATAATAATAATAAAAAATATATAATTGTACAGAATTACTAAGTATTCGAAAGTAATCCAAGCAAGGCAGGCAGTCTGTTTTCATTCAAAAATAGACTGCCGGCTGCCTTGCTTGGATTACTTTTGAATACTTAGTAATTCTGTACAATTATATATTTTTTATTATTTTTTTTTTTTAACTTGACAAGTTTAAGTTCACTACTTCTACTACTTTTGTCTTATCTGATTAATATGCAATGATTAACTAGAGATATATGGACTGAAAATCTTCCACACAGAGAAGTTTCTTACACTGTTTTGTTTTTGGACCCACTACACTTGTTTAGTGGGTTATTTTGAGACCGGGGATATCATGGAGATTACTTTTTTTTTTTCCTGTTTTAATTACACTGACAGTTCAGAGTAGATTCAGACATAGATGTGGGTTGCTGTTTACAGTTTTGTCACAGGACAACACATTCTTGTGGTTTTATGCTCTAACTTATCAATATTAGATGTAACCAAAGAAGAGTGTCGTTTCTTTGTTTTCTAGTCTACATTGTCACAGCTGTGTGCATGTCATGTGACCTTATTTTCTAGGTGAATTTAGTTATAATGCATGTTTTAAATACAACAAGATTTTAGACAATCTAACAGCATAGTAGTAAAATTTCTTATCAGAATGCCAGTAAACAAGTTTTGTAAAATATGTTTTCTGGAAATTTCTTTTTTTAGGTACAGCAGTCTCAACTGCGGTGGTGGTGCTGCGGTAGCATTGTCACCTCACAGTAAGACATTGTCCTGTTCGATTCTCAGCTAAAGTGTCTTCTGTGTGGAGACATGCATGAATGGGCGTACCTTCGTTGAAGGTTGTGCGTCAGGGCTGGCAACTCGGCATGTAAAAATCTACTGCCAATCATTAGCGGACCGGAGTTCCACTGTGGTGTGCACACACACACACACACACACACACACACACACACACACACACACACACACACACACACACACACGCACACACACACACACACACTCATTTGCACACATGCACACACACACACACACACTTATTCGCACATGCACTAAACCAAACTTTTATGACATTTCTGCTGTCAATATTTCCATGAAGAAGGTGGCTTATTGTTGCTTGTCTATACGTATAATGGTAGTGGCGATGCTTATAATGTTAATTACTCAGGTTAACACTGGTCATTAAAAATCATAGCAGAGGGTCAGAAGGAGGAACATTTCTTATTTTTCAGACTTTGTTTCATATAGCATACAACATAGAGTTAGTGATACAGAATTCCTTATAGACTTAGTTCACTTATTTAATAATGTATGTAACCTTAAACAAATCTCTCTGTAATGTTAATTACTGAATCTAGGAAGAACAAGACTAAATCCAAGGACAAAAATGATAACATTATGTGTTAATTATAGCAGTAGAGAGTTGTAATGGTCACCTCTGAGAGCCACCTTTTGAGCATCGCAGCAGCACAGATCCGATTGTCATAAGCTGAAGTGCAGCACACAAAATCAGGCACTAAAGAGAAAGAAGAAGGATGTAGGTGACACTGTGCTGTGCATTATCAAAGTTCATTTTAAGGTCAAAGAATAACGCAGAACATGGAGAGTTTTTAACTAAGGCAACACTTCAAGGATAATCAAGAAGCAATAGAGGCTTAAGTATATCAACCTGAACTCAGATAAGTGCAATTGGGAGCAGATGTGACAGACAGGAGGTGCTGCTTTGGGAGATACTGAAAAGTATCATAGTAAGCATGACTGCTAGGCAGGTACAGCAAAACCACTCAGGACAATTGCCACTAACATGTATTCAAGAAGAATTATGAGGTGCAAGAAGTCTGTTGACTAATGAATATTAAGCATTCATAAGCAGCTAATAAGTATATAGTCCAGGAGACCATTAAGGAGCCTAATCCAAACTTCCAGTTGTCCCAAAGCACTATCTGGGTGACTTGCTTAAGGTTAATCAATAGGAAAATGGAGGCTGACATAATAAAACCCTGGAATATAGGTTCATAGGTTCATAGGCTCATACTAGGCTATCTGCCCTAGGGCATTTATAAGCCTAGCCAGAGTGTGTTTGGCTTTCGCCACCCATTTTAAATGAATTTTGCTATGCCCTTTTTCGAGATTAGTATACTGTGCCTCTGTCTAACAGTGACACAGAAGTGATACCCGGGGTAAACCTACTATCTCCCATCCACTCATCAAGATTCCTCTTGAAGAGAGTCAATAAGGGACTCTGCCTAACCTGGACTGGGGTTTTATTCCAGAGTGAAGGGAGCCTCTGGGTTATGAATCTGTCCCTCCAGCATGTCCTATTTATTTCAGTGCTGAGGTCCAAGTCTCTCAAGCGCGTAACTCGATGTTATTTGGATTTTCTGAGGTGCAGCATGTCCATTAATTCCGGGTTGGACATGGCTTTATACGTCAGGCACAGATCGCCTCTGAGCAGGCGGTATGCCACTGAGTAGAGTTGGAGTTTCTTTAACCGGGCAGCATATGGCATCTGTTTGAGCCCTTTGATCCTCTTGGTGAGGTACTTTTGGGGTCTTTCCAGTTGCTGCAGGTGTCTGGTAAGGTACATCCCAAAAGGGGCATTGTACTCAATTATGGGCCTTATGAGGGATGAGTAAAGAGGCACGATGATCTCCCCTGATCTAGATGTGAATCCCTTCATGATTAGGTGAGCTATATAAAACGTTTTTCTAACCACTTTTGCCATGTGGTTGTCAAATGAGAGATTGCTATCAACTTGGGTCCCCAGGACCCTAATTACTTCTTCCATACTTAATGGATTACCACCTATGTGGTAATTTGTGGGCACTTTGTTTTTGCCAAAGGGGATGACTATACACTTTTTGGCGTTTAGCTTGAGGCCATGGCTCTGGCACCAATTGTCTGTTTCTATGAGGCCCTTTTGTAGGATGCTTGTGTCAGCTGGAGAGTCAATTATGGCGCCCAGTTTGCAGTCATCTGCGAACTTGGTCAGCCACAGTCCTTCCATGTTAGCCTGTACCTCCGAGAAATATATACCGAACAAAAGAGGTCCCAGGACTGAGCCTTGTGGGATGCCACTTGTAAATGGTTTGGAGTCTGACATGGCTCCAGCAATTCTAATCATGTGGGTTCTGTCCTTGAGCCAGTTTGCAACCCATCTAATAAAACCCTTAAACACAGGAAAAAGGTCATTAACACCTTATAGCCTTAATCCTCTGTGATAACTGCCAGACAGTGGGTACTATCTTCCTGCAGGGATGGAGAGTTAACCACCCTACTACCCACTCACTGCAGGGAGCAGAAGTGCTATACATGACAGAGCACAGTGCCGCACACCAGGGCTCATGCCTGCATGTGAGTGTGCTGAGTGAGCTGTACTGCAGGATGCAGGACTGTGCATGCCGTAAGACAGTAATGGACTAAGAAATAAATTCAGTATGTTAACCAGCACACCCAGAATCTGATACATTCTCAATACAAAAGTAAGCACAGTCTTAAACAAACATTTTCCATTGCTGATGAGTAGTTAATTTCTTTTGTTTGGTTGTTTGTTTGACATTTGTTGACCAGGAAAAGTCTGACTGGGCAAAACCCATTTTCAACGGAGGACTGGGAAGAAAAGCTCTGAATATATAACCAACTTAGTTAAGTACACAGTGAAGCAAACTACAGTTAAGTTTCAGCATCGCTTGTCTAGGTTTCAGCATCAAAATTAAGTAGGTAATAATGTAATAAAACAAAAGTTAACATATACAATAAAGTTTCGGCAGCAATAAGATAAAATAAAGCAACAGTAGGTGGACTGTACAATAAGTCTTGACACATTTACTTGCAAATCAGTTTAAAGCTATAGAAAGGTGAAAGGATGGTATAGAAGAGGCAGAATTGATTAAGTGCAGTATTCAAGAAAAATATATGAAGTAATGGATAAGTATTTAGAGGTTAGCAATGAGAAAAGGGATTACAGAGAAGAAGATACGGAGTTTTGAATAGGAGTGGTAAAGAAGTAGATTTGAGTAAGCAGGAGGGGGAGGATAAGCAGAGTCGTAACAAACAGCTGGAGGGCAGTAAAGCTGGAAGAAGTTTGAAAAGATAGGAGGAGAGGTACTATTTAAGTAGGAAAGGGAGAGAGAGAGGAAGAAAAGTTTATTGACAGACAAGACAGGGTTGGGAAGTAGATTGTGGAGACACTTGGTGGGGTTGAGGCAGGAACAGAGCCAGGACTTAAGGAGTCTTTCTTTTAATAGTTTTTTGAAATTATGACTGTTTGGAATGGATCTGATGTCTAAGGGGTTCTTGCTCCAGGCTAAAGCCAGTATACACCTGTATAGGCTGTGGCCTATGGATCTTATAGGTTTATAGATATTCAAGAGTAGCTGGTCAGAGCTCTGGAGGGAGCAGTTAGGGATATAATAGGTGATGATAGATGAAACTGGTGGACAGGCAGTAGGTTTATGCAGTATAAAATGTGTAAGGGCTACTTGGGAGAGGAGGTGATAGTGATGTAGTTCCAGCCAGTTTAAGGTTTTAAAGATAGACAGTGGTGTGAGTCGAAAGGCTGATTAACAGCAAATCTGAAAATTTGATTGTAGCATAGTTTCATTTTAGTTTTTAGGGTTGGTTGGAATGGGAGAGGCATAGAGAAGAGTGGGAAGTAAATATGCATTTGCTAGAGAGTCTCGAGTCATTAGTTAGGAATTTTTTGGATCTGTAGAGTAAGCCAAGTTTCTGGTGATTTTTTTTATACAGTTTTGGATATGGAGATCAAACGTAAGTTGATCATCAATGATAACACCAAACAGTTTGGTGTGTGGCAATACTTTTATCTTGGTATTATCAAGGGATGTGATAGTAAAGGCTGATTTAGAATGGGGTTTAGTTTTTGGAAGAATAGTATTAGTTTTTTTTTGGGGGGTTAAGCTGAAATTGGTTGTCATTAAGCCATCATTCAATAGAGTTAAAGAATTGCTGGATGAAGGACTGGAGGTGCGACAGATTGTCAGAAGAGCAGATGATAGTGGAGTCATTGGCATATTGTACAAGAGTGGACTGAGGGCAGGATGAATGGAGATTGTTTATAAAGATGTTAAAGAGAATAGGACCAAGGATGGAGCTTTGGGGTATCCCCTGTTAATTGTGAGGAAATGGGAATAGTAAGAAAGCCACTTACCTGATTGCTGTTGATTGGAAAGGTAGCTGGAAAACCAGTTGAGAGTAGGGTTGGAGAAACCTAGAGCAGACATATTGGAAAGAAGTTTAGTGTGAAAGACAGTGTCAAAGGCTTTGGAGGGGTCAAGAAAGAGGGAGAATACCAAGTTATTGTTCCCCCTGGCTTTTATGATGGTATCAGTGAATGAGAGTAAGGTAGTGGTTGTGTTGTGGTATGAGCAAAAAAGAAAAGTATTGTGAAGGGTCAAATGGTCCAAGCAGCTCGAATGACCCCTGTTCAAGTTGACTTGGTGGGCAAGTTGGATTATATTAAGACTTTATTTTTAGCTAGAAGTTACCTTAAAGCCCTTATTACCTCTCTTAGAGAAGAGATACTGCAAGGTTTGGGTGAGAATTTTTTACCGTGAATAAGTTGCCTGCAGGTTTCTTCCTTAGGGACAACCCCTTATGATCTTCATCATGCAGAGGTAAACCTTAAAGATTTGAATGGGAGTGACCATTTTCTCATTTTAAACTATAACCAGGACATACAGGGTATACAGGGAATTATATCTAAGTACTGGGATTCATTTTCTGCTATGACGAATACTCCCACAAGTGAGATACATCTAGTGGGAGAGCTCCTTGATATTGTGTTGTCTTATAATTATGTCATCTTTAACACTAGATTATACCATCAGAAGGTCGGAGTGGCTATGGGCTCCCCTTGTGGGGCTATTCTAGCCAATTTTGTAGTGGCCTATTGGGAAAGGGAACATGTTCTAACCAACCCCACACTTCAACATCAAATTCAGTTTTACACACGAATTTTAGATGACATATTTATTTTGTTTAAAGGCAATCCAGCTAATGTGCAACATATGTTGGAGGGCTTTAATTCTAGTACCACGTTTTTGAAGTTTACTTTTTCTTACAACAAAGATAAAATTGCATATTTAGATGTGGAACTAAGTAAGGACTATCAGGATATGACTTGCGTAGCAAAAATTTTTCGGAAAGACACCTATTCCAATGCGTTTCTTCAATACACCAGTTGTCACCCTTCATTCCAGAAAAAATCTGTAGTGAAGGGCCAACTGGTCAGAGCTGCCAGGATGGTATCTAGGGATGCCGACTTTGAGGAAGAATGCAGTCTGTTACAAACTTTTTTCACACAAAGAGGGCACCCTAGTTCACTTGTCCTGGAAATTACCTGACAGGTCCAGCACAAAAGGATGACAGGTGTATATACTCCAATTTTGAAAAACAACTCTGTTGTTAGACCATGGTCGAAGATGGCAAAACAGCCATTCAGTCCTTACCGTTTCATCTGCACATTCAACCTTGACTCTAGTGATGTAGTGGATATAATTTCTAAGAATTGGGAAATTTTAATGAGAGATGGACACCTTAGATCTCTCTTTCCAGCAATGCCTAAGCTAGTCTTTAGACGAGGCAGTAACCTGAAGTCAATTCTAGAGGCTAACTGTAGTGTACCCAGTAACAGAGACGGCATGTATAAATGTAATATGTGCCACCTTTGTAAATATATTGATGTAGGCCTTAGCTTTGAAATAAGAAATAGGAAATTTAAAATGACAGGCAAATTTGACTGCCAAAGTAAGCAGGTTGTCTATCTAGCTAAGTGTGTAGCATGTCCTGCTTTTTATATCGGCAAGACCGATAGGAAGCTGTGTGAGAGGATGTATGAACACGTGTATTGCATTGCTAAAAACAAACTTGAAAATGCACTAGCTAGACATATCAGCGAGTACCCTGGACACTTGTTCAAGTTTAGGGTCATACAACAACTGAAAAGTGACAGGAGAGGAGGACCTGAGTCACTTAGACTAGAAAGATGCGAACTCATTTGGCAGTTGAGAGTTGATGCCTGTCAATTTCCAGGCATTAATGAAGTAAGTTCCATAATGTGTATCCTACGTTTAAAGAATTTGGTTAGATAATAAGAATGTGTCACCTATTAGTATAGTAGTGTTGTGTGTTTAATCCACAAGTATCTTGAACACTCTTATTTATTAGTATATACATGTTTCAGTAAGTTTCTTTTACCTGCTTAATATAATGAATCATAATGATACTAATATTTTAAATTTACAAGAGGGTAAATGTAGGTTTGAATATGTTATCTACTGTTAGTGAGATGTTTAATACAAGAAAGGATAATATCTGATTGATGTCGCTGACAGTAGAAAAAGGTCTTTATATTACAGTTAGTGGAAAGAGCTTGTATATTGCAGTATGTATACACGCACTGTTTAGTGCGGTTTAAAATTGTGGTTGGAACTTGAAGTTGTTAGGTCACAGTTGTAACTTAAGCATAAATGTGACAATGTATTTTTAAGTTTGACACAATTACATGGTTGTAAAAGCATCTAGCCAATAACAATGTTACTAGTATGTTCATGTGACCTGGTTAGGAGTTTATATAGAGTGTTTTCATTCAGAAATGGCTATTACATGATTTTATCTGATGAAGTTGAGTAAGGTATACTCGACGAAAAGTGGATTTTAAAAATTGAACACTTAATAATAAATCAACATTTTTTTAACTTTTTATGGTCCCTAAAGATTTGAATGGGAGCAACCATTTTCTCATTTTAAAAACTATAACCAGGACATACAGGGTATACAGGGAATTATATCTAAGTACTGGGATTCATTTGCTGCTATGACGAATACTCCCTAGTTTTTTTCCAGACCCCTGCTGTTTAGTTTCAAGAGATAGATTTTAACTTAAAGAATATTTTTGAAAGTTGACTTAGCTCTACCACTGACTTGGACAACAGGGTCAAAAAGGGATTCTTTTAAGTGTGGCAGATGTCCACAATGTCCTCATATGACAAACTGTTCTGAAGTGTCCATTCCTCATTTGACTTTAACTTTGAGAGATTTTAGATAATATAATTGCTTTACCAAGGGGGTTGTTTATTTAGCCCACTGCCTTGTTTGTTGCTCCTTTTACATGGGTAAAACAGAATGAGCATTACAACACAGAGTGTATGAACACCTTTATGAGATTAAGCGAAAGGTGGACACCAACACTCTGTATACTCATACGACTGTGTGTAAAGATGCAAACTTTAAATTTTGGGCTCTAGAACAGGTCATCCCTTATGAAAGAGAAGGTGAGACCAAACTCAAATATTGGGAGCTCATTTGATCTGCATTTATTTATTTAAGCTGTATTTAATCCTGTTGTGTTTTTAAACTTTATATAACTTGATTTTTTGTAACATATTTATTATTTTTAACATATATATATATATATATATATATATATATATATATATATATATATATATATATATTATTGTAATGGGATGCTTTTTAAATGTTTTATTGCTTGATTAATTGTCTAATTGTTCACCCAATTCTGCTTTTTGTGGCTGTTTAATCTACATTAGTTTGATGTGTTTTTATTCTGAAGAAGTCCCCAGTACAGAGACAAAAGCGCTAAATCAATTAAACTTTTAAGTTTATATTGATTAAACTTGTGAAAAAAATAGCAATTTTTGGTCTTTTGTGGTGCTACCTGCCTAGGCATTTTGTTTCTGGTTGTATGTCAAAATCCATGTTGGTTAGGGGAGAGTAGATTTTCATGTAGGAGGTAATCTAGAAATTGTTTGTGTGTGCATTTTTCGAGTATTTTTTGAAAGAGGGGACAGTATAGCTGTAGGCTTGTAATTTGACAGTTTGGTAGGATTTCCACCTTTATGAAATGGTATAGCATAGAATTGTTTCCAGATGGAAGGGACGGTAGATTGTTGGATTGAATCTGTTGATCACTATCGAGATTGGATAGGCTATGGAGTTAGTTGCCAGGGGGAATAGGGCTTAAGTTTAGATAGCAAAGATTTGATAAATGTGGTAGGGACAGGCTTTAGAGAAAATGTAGCATTATTGTGGGGAGGTGAGAGAGGAGACGTTTGATGTGAGTTGTGCCGGTTTTGAGTTATGGTGACTATGGAGTCTATGAAGTAGGAGTCAAACTTTGTGGTGATTGCAAAAAGAGAGTCATTAGGGCAAGGGTTTGGCATGCTAGGAGAACCAGGGTAAAGAATTTTGTTAGTGGTTGCCCAGAATTTGTTTTTGGATTTTGTTTGGGTGAATTTGTGGTTCGAGATAATATATATATATATATATATATATATATATATATATATATATATATATATATATATATATATATATATATTGTTTTTTAAGTTATAAAGTTCTGGCTGGGACATTAAGATCTTAACCGGTTTTTCCCATGCATCTTCCCTTTTGTGCATTGAGGCTGGGGTGGAATGGGATAGCCAAGATGCATTGAGAGGTTTTATTCTTCTTTTTCTTAGGGGAGCTAGAATGTTAAGAATATATAGGAATATCTATTAAGAATATCTAAGAATTTCTGATGGGAGCTAGGCTATTAAGAATAGCTAGGAATATGGAATGGAATTTTAGATATTAAATTTTAGAATCTTTAATATCTATGAAATGCAAATAAATATATGGAGAAAGAAACGAGTGGAGCAGCATACCTGAAAAGGTTATGACTTTGTAGGTTATGGTGTTGAAAGATAGATGCTGATGAGAAATGGAGGAGGTTAGGAAGATGACCCACAAGACGATTTTCCATATATGTTAAAAAAATACAGCAGTAATGTAATTCTATTCCAGTGACTGGTTAAGCAGTTACTAAATGATGAATAATAACAGATGTGAACACAATTTTAAGCTGTCTAAAGTAAGAGATTAATACAAATGTGTAATGCAAAAGCATGTGATAATGACTGCAACAGTTGCTGCAACAGATATCACAGAGTTACTACCTGTCCCTCTTTTTGTAGTACAGTTCTGATTTTGTCAGTTGTTTCATGTTAAAATAGTGAATGTTATATTTTAGGAGAAAAATATGTTGCAATTTTCCTCTAAACACTGCAGATAAAAATGCAGATGAGCTGGGTTTGTTCCACACTAGCATTTTTCAAGTTTTCTGTTTTTAGCCAATTGGAAGTAAATGATGTATTTCCTTTTCCAGGCACAAGTGGACATTTAAGCATTGGATTTACATCAGTAATGTAATAACCCCTGATAAAGGGCTAATACCAGGTGAAAAGCTTGAGTAATTGAAAAACCTATGTTGGTCTACTAAAAGGCATTATAACACACCTGTGTTCCATTGCCTTTGTGTTCACTGCAGATAGTGATACTGTTTTGAAATGTGTTAATAATATACAAAACAGAAGCAACTACAATTATACAGGGATAAGTCTGTTTCAGTAATAAAATGAAAATATTGTCTTGTCCATAAACTCAAGAAATTTATAAGAATGTCACACTATTGGAATATGAAAAAATTAAAACCCTAGGTACATCAGGTTAAACATAAAATGATACTTATAATGACATTTCTAAAGACAGTCTGTATCAACCTGTGCTTAAATGACAGGTGACCTACACTGACGGACCAAATGGTAATCCCTGGTGGTTTTCACTTGCCAAGAAACTATCTTAACTAATACAACACACAGATGAAATAACACAACAAATCACACACTTTTCCATTGCAGTATGTACAAAAACTTGCATGCAGATGAGCAGTAAAGCTACTACATCTAACCTCCTGGGGCCCTTACATCAATACTGCCATAGTAGATGTCAAGTAACTGCAGGTAGAACCCCCCCCCCCCCCGTCCCCTTTGAACAACACCCTTTTCCAGTCTTGCAAGTTTAGGAAGAAGTCTTGCACTGTACGTACATAAATACCACCTCTATAAATGCTGTTGTGCATGAGGGTCACTACTATTCTGCACCAACACTTGAAATGTCTCTATTGTGAGCAAACAATGAAAGCTGTAACTTCTCCAGCTGATTTTTCTCTTTGCAAGTTTTAATGGAATCTTGCAGAAACAGCCATGCATCCAACTGAAAATGCAACACAAGAAATGTAAGTGCAATTATAGGATCATAGCTCTATATAAACATGCAAACAGTCCCCCAAAACAGAATGCACACATACACTTACATACATACATACACATGTACACACACGGACACTTGCACAAGTATAGATCCTAACAGCATGCGGGTCTGGCTGCTGTCAACTAGAAGACCGAAAGTGTTTCGGGTCAATATTATATAAGCGAATGCACTAAATTGCGAACACTATATAATCGACCCACTAACACCGATAAAACAAAATGTTGAACAAACAGATCAGCGATTTTTTTTCCCAGGGGAAAAAAAAACGCTGATCCATAAAAAAAAAAAAAAAACACAAAGTAAAGTGGGGGCTTTGCCCCCCACACACCCTCACATGGGGGGCTGTGCCATCCACACCCACCTACTTAAATATACCAACTCCTAGATCGCACCACAGTGGAGGAAATGGCAAAGTCCCAAAAATGGCCCAGTGATTTTTTTTCCCTACGAAAAAAATCGCTGTTCCATGCTTTTGCGATTTTGCCATTTTGGGTAAGTAGGTTCGATTTAGCAATTTAGTGCTTTCGCTGATATAATAGGGACTCTTACATTTTCACATGCTACCTTCATACATGTAAACAAAGTCAAGTGCCATTGGCAGACAGTCCTTATACCATCACAATCCCCAGACTACACCAATTAATAAACTCTGAGTAGATACGTCTGCCTTCATTAGTCTTTATTCTGCCTATCCAAGTTGCTGTCTACCAACCTATGCTTTCCACCATCCCCTTCCATTGATATACATTGGATGGTCCTTCTGCTGTCTATGAAACAATATTTCCTGAATGTTGTCTTCTACCGTCCCTCTCAAGTTGATACACATGCTGCTATCTCCGCCATCACTCCATTTCTACCCCTGACCACCATGATCCAGATGTATATTATACCATGCGAAGATCGGAAACTCGAGAAACATGCATGCTGATTGGCTAATCCAACCAGCGTGCACATAGTAAATCGTACCATAAACAAGGAAACAAGTCCAGTCGCTAAATATCGTGCTGTGGCGACAGCAAGTAAACAGTAAAGTACACTAAATGTAAAACCAAAAAACACACAACAATTCAACTAAAACAGAGAAAATTAACCATTTCCCATATTATATTCCTCATTCCCTCACCTCGAACACAAACAAAATAAAAACTCATGCAGTCGCAAATACACCACACACACACTACATAACCACCAGTTATAACACAACAAAACCAAGCATTCTCATAAAACCATTCACTCACCTATATTCCCTACAATACCTATACACACACAACTCCAAAAATATACATACTAAAAACACACCACACATCCCTCGCAAAGTGAAAAACACACACCATACCAAATGTCCACATCAGCATACATCTTCTAAAACCGCATACAACACCACCATCTAGTGACCAATTACTAAAAGTACATATTTTAAAAAAAATAATACAAATTAACACTACACCACATTTCAACATACCCATAACTACTAAAACATAACTACACGTTATAAACTTCTACACTGCTTAAACTATTTTATAACAAGCACCACCTACCCCTTTGATTACATCCCTTCAAAAACCTGCACGAGCCCTGTTAAACACAAAGACTACAAACTCAGACAGGAAGAAACACCCAAACAAGAGACACCATAGATAGAAAATAATAAAAAAAAAATGGAAGTAAACTTTGAAGTAATAAGTGACAGTGAAATAGAAGAAATATTTAAGAACATACCACAAACCACAATGAAACCATCAACAAGCAAGAAAATTCTCCAGCCACAAGAACAGGAATTACTACAGCATAACAATGCCCTTATAGAAGACAACAGTGTGACAAGCCATACTCTTCAGAAAGGTAAAAAAACATTAAAAGCCTATTCCACTCAGAAACGTAAAAGACATGCAGAAAAACCTCTTAAAGAAATAGAAACACTAGAATTAGAAAAAGAAGAATTAAGTACAATAAAACAAACACAGTGGGCTATAAACATATTTCAAAACTGGAAAAAACAAAAACACTACAACATAGACTTCCACACTATTACACCAGAAAATTTAAACAAAATACTTAGAGAATTCTATGCTACAGTACGAAACACAAAAGGACAAGAATACGTAATAAGTGCATTTGTAGCCTTACGTGCAGGACTTAACAGATATATAAACAACCCACCATTCAATAGAAAGATTAACATCATAACAGATATAGCTCTAACAAATGCAAATAATGTATTTAAGCCAGTAATTAAAAATTACAGAAGACAAGGAAAAGATACAGCAGAACACCACCAGCCACTCACAATGCAAGAAATAACACAACTGAGAAACAGCCAAGCACTTTCCCCAAACACAGCAGACGGACTCGTAAGAAAAGTCTGGTTTGATATACAGCTACACTTTGCACAATGTGGGAATGAAGGAGTACAATACCTCACAGAAGACAGTTATACAATAAACAAAGATACAGATGGCACAGAATATGTAACAAAAAATGTCAATGAACATACAAAAAACCACAAAGAACATGATGATGTTACAAAACATTTACTAAGAGGATTCATGTTCGAAAACCGCACAGACCCTTCATGTCCTGTAAAAAGTTTCAAAAAATACTTGCAAAAAAGGCCACCTAATACAAAACAACTGTTCCTCCACCCAAAAAAATATCCACAACATGTACTTGACAAAATGTCTACATGGTACACAACACAACCAATGGGAAAAAACTATCTTGCAAACATGTTACCACAAATCTGCAAACAAGCAAACCTATCAAAGAGATACACAAACCACTCCTTAAGAGCAACAGCAGTAACATTACTGTCACAATCAGGGATGGAAGCACGACAAATAATGACTGTCACAGGACATAAAAGTGAAGCATCACTAAGATCGTATTATCAACCTTCAGTAGATGAATTTAAAACATGGGGAAAAATAATATCTGGAACACAAGAAACACCAAAAAATCCAATACATGAAGACAATATCAATAACACAACAGACAACGGACCAAGAAAAAAAATGAAAGTCCATAACACAGAACTTCCATACCTGGAAAATGAACCAGAAAAACCACAAGACAAACAACAGATTATAAACTATGGAACAATAAACATCTACAATATAGAAACCCAACAAAATAAGTAAGTAAACTCAAAATTTATACTAAAACCACATATATATATATATATATATATATATATATATATATATATATATATATATATATATATATAGATAGATAGATACAATGCAATATATAAACATAAAATTAACTATAAACACAATTTCTCATTACAGATACTACACTAAGAAGAACTCAAGCCAACATATGAACATAGACAACCATCAAGACAGAACCAATACAGAAATATAAAATAAACTACAACAAGAAGACATACCAAAAGCTTTAAAACTACGAAGACATACTAAAAGCTTTACAACTATATCTACTAATATAATTATTTCCTAACATTTCCTGAAAAATTAAAAAATAACATGTATTTAAATTAAAACAGAAATAAACAATAAAAACAAACTGAAAGTGTGGACTATTTTATCTCACAAAAAAGTGGAAGAATACAAAAAAAAGCTAACAAAAACCTAAATAAAAACAATACAAATATAATACAAAACAAACTAACACCATGGTATAATAGCAATAACCCACTTCTGGGTGTGGGTAATGCTGGATTTACCCACGGTTGTCTTTGTTTGGTCCTTTGGGCTTCGCCCTCGGGACCAAACCACGCCAACCGTGGGTAAATCCAGCATTACCCACACCCAGGCGTGGGTTATTGCTATAATATCCCCCCTTTTGATTCTTTCTCCCACTATGTACATTCTCAGTGATTCAGCCTTTTCCTGTGTTCATTGTCACATTATCCACTTCCCAGATTAACAACTCTCCATTGCATACTAGGATATTTGAGCACTGAGCACTATTTTTATGAAGCATGGGAAGGTAGGGTAGTGTCAGAGCACCCAAAAAAGCAGATGTTACTCCACTTTACAGATGTGGGTTAAGGATAGGGGCAGAAAACTGTGAAATAGTTTATTCCCTCTCCACCTACACAAGAAGTCCAGAAGGTTAGTAACTTCTTTAATTTCTCCAAGTCTTCTAGAACCCATTCCTGAGTCAAAGTATGATTAAAGTTCATGAAATTAGCATTGTTTCAATCTTTGATGTTAGCCAAAAGTGTTCTTTGCAGCACCCACAATGTGCCCAGTAATGGCTCCTTCTGCAATTCATATGGAGTTACATGCATTGGTAACATATCCAAGTATGACTGTAAATTCTTTTTTATAAGACCTGTTGCCCTACTACTACTGGAACTGTCTGGGTATCCTTCTTCCACATTGTCCTTGTTTCCACCTGCAAATCCTGATACTTTATGACTTTGTGTCTCCCTAAATGAAAGATACTGTAGTCACTGGGTGTAGTGATTTCAATGATCAATGCTACTTTTGTCTTCTTTTCATGGACCCCTATGTCTGGTTTTCTTGCATTTATTTTTTGAATTGTTGGTAATGGGTGATCCCATGTGATGTAGACTTCATCATTTTCTATGATGCTTTGTGGCTTATGTTTCCAGTGTTTTTCAGCTACTTCAGTATTATAATGTTTACACAATCTCCAGTGTAACAGTCTTACCACATTATTATGCCTTTCAGTATACAATCCTTCCGCCATTAGTGTGTCATAACCATCAACAAGGTGTGCAACTGTTTCTAGTTCTGTTTTACAAAACCTACATTTGTCTGTTTCTCCCACAATGGACTTAATAAACCAATGTGCACGTAGTCCACTGTCTTGGGCCGCCAATATTAACCTTTCATCTTTTGGTTTGAATTCGCCTCTCCTTAACCATTCCTGCATTCAATCCTGATCAACATGAGGTTCTTCCAGGAGTTTTCTATACTTGCAACTATATTTATGCATTTTCCACATGTTTTACCTTCTCGTCTAATCCTTCACCTTATATTGTTTCTTTTGTTTTTTGACCCATTCAGTTGCTGCCTGATTTTTATCTACTTCTGGTTTGATTTCCATTCTCACTTGCAGTTAATATGCTTCTGCTAGACTAGGAAGGGAAGTCATCTTAGATTTATTCTCTGCATGTTTCAAAACTTGCACTATGTTTGGGTCTTGTGAGGTCAGCAGATCTGTATGCAGTCCCACGATTGCAGGTCTATCCATGCAATCAATTTCAAGGAGGCCCATACCTCCTTCAGAACGGAGAATATATAATCTTGGTATGCACTGATTTTTATAAATCATTTGATGAGCATGAAGCATCCTTCTTGTTTTCCTAAATAATCTATCCAACACCTTTTGGGGTCAGACAATTATTCCAAAACTGTAAGTTATGACAGGAAGAGCTTGAATTTTGTTTCTAGATGTCAACGCTGTTTTCAGGATTAATTTAAGTCTTCTAAAATATTCCTTACGAAGTTTTATTTGCATTTGTTCATGTTTTATTGTTGATCAGTAATCAGTTCCCAAAAATGTATACACTCCATCTTACTCAAGTTCTTTTATGTCACATTCTTGTCCCAAACTGATTTTTTCTTGGTGCTGCAGCTTTAATGATTTAAAGGTTGCTGTTGCACATATATCAAGACCAAATGACATTCTAATATCATCTGAATATCAGGTAACTTCCTGAATAGAAATAACGGTTGTATCATAAGCCTTTTAACAAAACCATGTTATAAGCTCATAGTACAATTAAATGTTCTTATCTGTAGAGCCATAACTATATAGAGCAAAACTATTCATCAGAATGTCATGTTTACAGTGACAACATTCATTATATTCCTAGTCTTAAACAGAATTTAATGTCACACTAATCAAGATAAATCATGATTTCTGTAAATGGCTTACTCCATCTCAAACCCACTCTAGCTATAACCAGGCCACAAAGATGAGGAATAAATTCTAATTAAGTTATTTATTAATAGTTTAATTATGTGGTCAACTGCCATCTTGTTTGGGAAGGGGTATAGAGTGCAAAGAGAAATGCTGCATAGACTTATGGGGAAGTCACAAGCTCTGCACAGACAGTGAGTGAAGCTGAGAACTGAACCAAGGATCTAAGATAGAAACCTTAACCACAGAATAATCATGCTGCCCAGCCTTTCAAGCTGGACTTTTACTGTTTACAGCATTGTATTCTTCTAGTCATGAGCTTTAATATGAGGCCAGGTAGCTCTGTTTAGATTCCTTGATTTTTAAGAGATTTACAAAAATTGATCATATGCAAATGAACAATATTTTATATCCCAATTTCTACCTTCATGTCCTTACCATGTGCCCAGATGACCTGGTTGGTCTGGGATAGGTAGGAGTGTGTGGCTTTGGTAGTCTTACCCATCCCAGGGGTAGATGCAAATCAATTCCTTTACCAATGCCAAGGGTAAATCAGTTAAGTCATGTTACAGGAACACCATGTGAGAAAAGACCCAGTACTGTGATCCAGTACAAAAGCACTCAGGGCATTAGTCTGACCAGATAGTGCAGTGGCTCTACCTAAATATATCCAGTGTGAGGAGGCATGTAGTTATCAATAGCTCAGCACAGCTAGACATTGCACTATGTCTGCCAGCCAACAGGGCAGTGCCTTCAAAACTCACACAGGCTAATGGTCTCTATTCCTACCTCTCACATCTTCATGCTGGTCTCTACCACTGCCCAGTGCCCAGAACTAGGAGGAATGAATACACCAATCAGGAACATGGCTAGGAGGACTTGTACAATAGGGAAGTGGACAGGCAAAAAAGAATGAATGAAATATCTGATATCTCTGAAGCAGTATTAGTCAGAGGTTTAAGTATGAAAAGCAGATTCACTGTCCATCATTTCTATTTTGAACTAATAGCTTCCAGTAGCTTGTATATAAATGGTTTTACAATTACCAGTGTACTTTTTCCAGCTCCTGTGGCATAGAAGGTTCTGACTATGACCCAGGCAGTCTGACTAAATAAACAGCTCAGCACCCATTGGAGCTTGGATGAGAGAAGAAAAGAATAACATGGCTTCTCCTCTCTTTAGTGGGAGGGGTGTGTGTCTGAGCACACCTCATACCTCTCAACTTCTTAGCACAAGAAATCCGGACATAGGCAAAAATAATGGGGAGGGGGGCAAAGAGCCAAAAATAGGGACAGATTTTAAATACTGCTTTTATAAACTAAGAAAGTTGTTTGAATAACAGGACTTGTGTTCGCATGCACTTTCTGAAAGCTATGAATGTATGTCATTATTTAGTAAATTCAATCCTCAGTGATTTGCTAGAAAAACACAAATTTTATGAGGAGTAGACCAAACATATGAGCCAAAAATCTGGACAGTTGTGAGTATGGCACACTTGTATAGTGGAAGTCCTCATGGAGACCATGGCTCATATGGCATTTGTCTCTACAAGGGGGAGGGCCCTTGATTATGTACACACAGAGGCATGTATGTACAGTTTGATAACCCAATGCACACTAACCCTTGGAAGATTCTGGGTCACATGCAGGGAAACACTACAGTCTATGGAAAAATCCTGATCCCCACGTGTATGATGAAACCAGTCCCAGCTGGCTCAGCCTTCATCTTCAGGGGAACAAATCGACTGAAGTTCTCTCAACTTAAGAGGACTGATTTGGTCCAATGAAAGGTGGGATGGAGGTTGAATGTCAAGGGGGGATAATAATGAAAAAAAAAGACTATAAATTTGACAATACTGCATATTTTCAAAATTAGTGGCCTATGGTGATAGAAATATCTTTCTGGAAAGCAATGCAAAAATTATAATTGACAATGCCCACCAAAGGCATTCTTTAATGAATATGGTTGGGGTAGCAGTGATAAACACTTCAGTATGAAACAGTGAACAATATATGCAGAATTTTTTTAGTCTTCTGCAAAAGGAGAAAACTTTTGTATATTTTTAAAACTGAAGTTTTAAGAACTTTATTGCAAATGACTATTTCAATTCAGCTAGGTGGCCATAGGTTCATAGGTGGTTACTAGGTATGCAGTTCTAGAGACCATTTAGGAGCCTATTGAAATTTCTCAGTTGCCACATAGCACTGTTTAGTTAGGTGACTTGCTCAAAGTCACACAGAAGGTGAATGCTGGCTGTGGGAATCAAGTCGTGAACAACAGGAAGCAGCTCGCTAACAGACTATATGAATGTCAGCTTTGTAAACAGGGAGTGTGTTTTTGTTATGTATTTCTTACATATTCCTTTTCTGACATTATAAATATCTAATGCATCTTTTTCTCTGAGACTCTACCAAGACTTATCCTCAAACCCCCTTCTTCCACCCAATTGACCTATCTGTTCCTCCTTAGGGTGAGTGCCAGCTGATTTATTCCCCAACCAAAGTGAGACCCCAAGATCTCATTCATTCAGTAATCAGGATGAGAACCCATAAGCCCATTCATTCTCCTAAAAGGCAAAAGCTGGACAGCAGGAGCAGGCTGTCATTTGTGTAAGGTTGGTCCCTACCTGACCTAAAACCTTTCTCATAGTGGCCAGTGGCTCCCATATTTGTTGGTGATCAAGATAAGTACAACTCATGCTTCAGCACTTAGGCACATGCCTCCTCAGCTTACGTCCAGATTTCCCTCACACTGACCTGATAGCTGCTTCTGATATTCCCCTACTCCTGGAGGGGCCAGCAGTACAGTGGGCCAAGTCACCTCCTTCCTCCCAAGATGGCTGAGCTAGCATTAGCTGTTTACTTCCATGCTCTTTGTTAGTCTTTTTCCAGTGTCTGAGCTAATAATCAAACACAGGTCACAGTCACACCTTTGTCCTTTTTGCAGAAAAGGCTCACAGCAACTGTATAATACTTTTGTCATTGTAGGGTTACTGTCTGTCAGGTATTTTTCCTGAGAATCAGAAATTCATGATCTCTATCAGGAAATTTGGTTTTGGTAAGTGTTTGTCATTTATTTCCAGCCATTCTAAGAACCCATCCCATTTTCCTAAATACATTTAAGCATATACTGTTTCACAAGTATTTTTAAATTGCAGGCAAGAATTGTCAAAACAGTATTTTGTTTGTTTTAACAGACAACCTATGAGAATACCACTCACCTGTCCAGCTTTTTGAGGAATGTCTAGATTTTTGCCTCATAATTTTGATCTGTTCATCAACGTAATCCTGTATATCTTATGTTTCAAAAGTAATACTCAAGGAAGAACAAAATCTGTCCCATCTTTTCATAAAAGTAAAATAATAGGTCTGTCTTCCAGATATATATTCGGTACCTCTTCTAGAAAACAAAGATACATTCACATTTTTTTTTGCATTATAGTGTGAGCATGAACAACAACCAGAGTCAGAAAAAATATGACCTATACATTACTGCTTATAGCATGCATTTATTCTTCTTCCTGCCTTTATCACTTCAGAATGTTTTTTTTTTGTCTTCTGCTAATAAAACAGCTTCAACAAACATATTTATTATTTAAAACAATAACAATCCTATAAATGTCTTTTAACTTGCAGTGTATTTTTTTATTCACATAATGGTTGCAGTAAGTACATATATTGTTTCGTTAAAGTTACCACTTGTGTGACAAGAAAATTTGAAAGTGATGCAGTGCATATTTTCTCATTAAAATGTGTAGATGGATAGATTGAATAATCAGTGTGGCTTTTTGTGTGGTTTCTGTCTTTTCCAGTGGTGGCAACGCTGCCTGGTGGTCACCCTGTGGTTAAGCTGACATTAGTACATGCTTAGAGATGTCCAACAGAAATGCCTTAGGCATTACAAAAACTGAAACAGTTACATTCCAGGGATTTGAAAAAGGATAAATACCGACTGGGCTATGGCCCACAGGATGCAGGATCTAACACATCATGGATGATTTACATTAGCTGTGCTCTGTTGAAAGAATCAAATAGATGTATAGATGGGTAACAGGTTGGCGCTACCACTGAACATTGTCAGAAAATGCTAAAGACAGCCTACATCTTGCTAAAGGAATAAAAGTCTAGTCACTAAAATGCATGTTAGAGCGATTAGTGAACAAATTATCTGAAAAGAGCAAATAGGGTTATTAAACATATTGGAGCTACTGGTCAGTACCATGAGAAGAGGAACCTGCATAGATAAGCCTAAACAGGATGGACCTCTCTCTTATCTCATAACATATGCTATGATAAACAATATAAAAATATGCTTTTTCTCCCATAATGCTCTATTACATTATGCCTAATTGAGCAGCTCACACAATCAGCTGTTCATTTCTGTGTGTCTGTGGCTTCTTAAACCTTGCTAGCAGTGCATCAGATGCATGCATGTGAATAAAATGATTGTGCATTGCACAGGCCAGAAAGGAGTGATGGGTAGCTGTTATTGTATACTGTTAGTTGGGTCTCATGCCCTCCACTCTCACAAATCCTCTACACTCCTGTACAAGGGCAAAGACTGGCACTATGCAAGTACATATCAAGGCTACTGGGTCCTAACATTTTAAGTATAAAGCTGTCTTCTGCTATTTACATAAGACCCTTTTATGAACACTTCCCAAGTCTTAGTAAAAAAGGTGTAGGGGAGGTCTTTACACAGTCCCTCTGTTAATGAGTTCTAAAGAAGATGGTGCAAAGCTACTGTTGTATAGCCATTGACAGATTGGCTTCTGGGAGCTCCTCTGGGTCAAAGGGAACAATACTAGATGCTCCTGAAGTTTTCCGCCATGGCAGCAGGTAGCTTTGAATTATTATTTTTTATTTTTATTCTTCATTCAAACACTGATTGATTTTAAAATTTTAGAAGAATGGAAAAGGGGAGAACTGCGACAAGTGATTCTGTGAATGCTAGAGGATCGATTTTCCTCATGAATGCTAGAGGATCGATTTTCCTCACTGCTGGTACTGATTTTGGAACCGATGCTTTCCCCTGCCAGTTTGGTTTCTTGCCTTTGCTGCAGCCAGTCTCTCTTTCTCTCTCTTTCAGTGTGGCATTCCTCCCAACTGTCCATAATTTTGGAGTATGTCCCTGGTTTTACCTCATATTATTGCCTCGCCACTCATACAATTTTTCATTTTCTGGTGCGTTGCTGAGAATTATAATCATTCAAGCCATTACTGTTTCATACTTACTTATTGTTAACAAAAATTCTTCTTCTATTAACTTTTTAAGTGAATTAGGATAATATTTAAAAGTTCCCTGATTTAGGGCATTTATCTAACATTAGTGTTGACTTTGTTCTGGCTTCTTTTGCAAAGAAATTAAAAGATATGCAGTGTGGAAAGAGAACGCTGTGAGCCCCTGGGATTTCTGGCATTTTTTTCTGCTTCTGCTTGCTGCTTTAATTGTTGAGTCTGTGCAATACTGGATAAAGAAGCATTGCAGTAATGGATTTACTTTTTGCTGTGCTAGACTGCTGGCAGAACCACAAGTCTGCGTTTGTAGTATTACCAATGCCAAATAATTACTTAGCCTGCCTGTGTTTGTCTGTTTGACTGGTCTGTTCTAATTAGTGTGCTATGCTCATGTTGTATATGACCTTGTAAATAAGATGGACTCTGGCTCTATATTCTTTTTACATTGTGACTATTTAGAGAGCCAGTACAGATACTGTTTGTTTTTTATTAAGCAATACAGAACAATATTGTAGTACAAGCTTGATTACAAAGTTAATATATTTAGCATCTGTTATGGTTAGGTATGTCATTGAATGGTTTTTTATTTTAGAATACAAGGAAAGCCACAGTTTTAAGCCTGCCATTTTTTTCAGTATTAAAAATGTACACTATTCATAAACATGCTCATTCTGGGACTGTAAGATGGGCTATGGTGTGGGAGATGGGCAATAGCATCAATAAACTACAGTCTGTGATTTACTTTAGCACATATGATGTAATATTATGTTGTAAAGTATTCTGAAATTTGCACACCAAAAATAGTCTGCATTCTGTTTACTGTTGGTTATTGATTGCAGAGGAGGTCACTTAGCTGTTTTGTATCACACTGAAGTGTACTTGTGTAATTTAAACATGTCACAATACAGTAAGGATCCATTTCTGGTGCAGCTGTATAGTCATGCCTTTGATAGAACCACTTATTTTTCTTTCAGCTGCTCCCGTTAGGGGTTGCCACAGCATATCAACTGTTTCCATTTCTTCCTGTTCTCTGCATCTTGCTCTGTCACACCAACCACCTGCATGTCCTCTCTCACCACATCCCTAAACCTTATCTTAGGACTTCCTCTTTAACTGTTACCTGGCAGCTTCATCCTTAGCATCTTTTTCCCAATATAGTCTGCATCCCTCCTCAGCACATGTCCAAAAACAACTTAATCTTGCCTCTCTGGCTTTGTCTCCAAACCTTCCAACCTGGGCTGACCATCTAATATACTTATTCCTAATCCTGTCTATCCTCGTCATACCCAGTGCAAATCTTAACATCTTCAACTCTCCCACGTCAAGCTCTGACTCCTGCCTTTTTGTCAATGCCACTGTCTCCAACCCATATAACATAGCTGGTCTCACTACCCTCTTGTAGACCTTCCCTTTCACTCTTACTGGTACTCGTCTGTCACAAATCACTATTGACACTCTTCTCCACCCACTCCATCCTGCCTGTACTCTCTTCTTCATCTCTCTTCCACACTCACCATTACTCTGAACTGTTGATCCCAAGTATTTAAACTCATCCACCTTCACCACCTCTACTCCATGCATCCTCACCATTCCTCTATCCTCCCTCTCATTTACACACAGATATTCTGTCTTAGTCCTGCTGACTTTCATTCCTCTTCTCTCTAGAGCATATCTCCACCTCTCCAGGGTCTCCTCCACCTATTCCCTACTCTCACTACAGATCACAATGTCATCTGCAAACATCATAGTCTACGGGGACTCCTGTCTGATCTCGTCTGTCAACCTGTCCATCACCATTGCAAATAAGAAAGGGCTCAGAGCTGATCCTTGATGTAATCCCACCTCCACCTTAAACACATCCATCACTCCCACCACAGATCTCACCGCTGTCACACTACCCTCGTACATATTCTGTACCACTCTTACATACTTCTGACACTCCTGACTTCCTCATACAATACCACAACTCCTCTCTAGGCACCCTGTCATATGCTTTCTCTAAATCCACAAAGACACAATGCAACTTCTTCTGACCTTCTCTGTACTTCTCCATCAACACTCTCAGAGCAAACATCGCATCTATAGTGCTCTTTCCTAGCATGAAACCATACTGCTGATAACTAATAATCACCTCCCTTCTTAACCTAGCTTCCACTATTCTTTCCCATAACTTCATGCTGTGACTGTTCAGTTTAATCCCTCTGTAGTTACTACAGCTCTGCACATCACCCTTATTCTTAAAAATTGGTACCAAAACACTTTTTTTCCATTCCTCAGGCATCCTCTCACTTTCCAAGATTTCATTAAACAATCTAGTTAAAAACTCCACTGCCATTTCACCTAAACACCTCCATTCTTCCACAAGTATGTCATCTGGACCAACAGCCTTTCCGTTCTACATCCTCTTCATAGCTATACTTACTTCCTCCTTGCTAATCCACTGCACTTCATGATTCACTATCAGCACATCATCCAACCTTCTCTCCCTCTCATTCTCTTCATTCATCAGACCCTCAAAGTACTATTTGCATCTGCTCAACACACTCTCCTCGCTTGTGAGTATGTTTCTCTCATTATCCTTTATCACCCTTACCTGCTGCACATCTTTACTAGCTCGGTCCCTCTGTCTAGCCAATTGGTACAGGTCCTTTCCTTCCTCCTTAGTGTCCAACCTTTTATACAACTCTTCATACGCCTTATCCTTAGCCTTGGCCACCTCTCTCTTTGCCATGCACCTCATCTCCTTATACTCTTGTCTACTTTCTTCATCTCTCTGACAATCCCACTTCT